>NW_007377451.1:639385-649574 GCF_000475195.1 Diaphorina citri | reverse complement strand
TCGAATTGAATGCTTAAAAAAAAAGAAAAAAAAATCCATTACTTTCCTTCCTATAGAATACAATAAAAAAATCTGCAAGTGATCGACTGAATTTATCCCGAGTGAGTGGGTAGGTATCGCATTCAAAATAATATCTCTTTCATTTCAGCATTCCATTAGAAATTTTCATCAGGAAAATGCAGGTTTCTTCAAATTAAGTTGATCCCAAGGGCGAGGTAAATCTGTGCCCTTGGCAAATGGAGTGTGCTTGCAGGCATGTGATGTGTTAAAAATTATCATTTTCCTAATTCCCTTTTAGGAAAATGGACTGAAAACCAGTTTATTGGCCTTTGTGAACACCAGAAACAACAGTAAATCTTTATGAATCTAATCGAACATATAGGGGGTTTTAGGGGACTTTTGAGCCATGATTCAGGGTCACATACCAAAGCTTTTGGCGAAGAGAAACCTTTGTTACTATTTTTTTCCGAAGTTACCCCCTTTTTTGTCTAAAATGACTGGAATAATATACCTACGTACATAATCGTGATCACACACCCTGATAGCTTCATAGAAAGCTGTTCAAGTTTACTACCCTTTTAGCTTCATAGTCTTGAAATGAGAGTCTTCATAACTTTCAAGACATTGCGGTGGTGGTACCAACTGCCAACTAACTCGTCTCTTCATACATACCTACTATGTATATTACCTCTTCAAGTCTTCAAACATACCGCCGCTAGAAAGTCAAAGGGGCGTAAGTGACAAAAAAAAAGAGAGATTAACACACAGACATACTACGTTTAAGAGATATTGATAGCACGAACAGGCGTATGTGATTTCCAAACCATTGTGAAGATATTGATTTTTTATGTTTAGGCGTATGTGATATTTGCGGAAATAATTGCAGCACAAATAGACTTAAGTGCGTTGAAGTAGGGCGAATGACCACGCCAGTGGCTAGCTGTTAAAGCCCTTAATAAAAAATAAAAAATAAAATAAAAAAAAATAAAAAAAAAACATTTGAAGTAGGTATTTCAAATAACTTTTTCTTCACTCTAATAAATATTAATAATAAAAAAAAAACTTTTTATGTACTTGAACATTTAAACTATTTAACACAACGTTTAAATGTCATTGGTCATAATATGATACAGTAAGGAATGTCATCTATGTCATCTCATTTATGACAAAAAATAAATCGAGACATAAATCACTGAATAATTGGAACACCAAAAAAAAAAAAAGAGTCGAAAATTATTCGATTAATTTGGTTCAGTTGATGCAACAGAAAAAAGTTCTTCTAACCAGACAAATTATATTTTAAATGCCTGCTATATTTTTTATTTAATTAGATGGATCGATGTAGGTGGCTAGTTGGTAGAGGCAGAATTGGAACAGAGAGAAAAAAAAGCCACAAATCAGGCATAATAGAATATGCAGACTAGCCAGCCTAGTTAGCTAAGTTGGTAGAGATCAGGTTCGTTCTCGGAACGGCTGGCTTTCTCCTATCCTGTCTTCCTTCTCTCCTAGCTTTCGGGAAGATAAGACCTTAGCAGAGTTTTCCCTATCAGACCTCTAGAAAAAAAAAATTATATTTATAAAAAAGAGGTACTTCTGTAGACAGGTTTTTTTCTTCTTCTTCTTCTTCTTCTTCTTATTTTTTTGACTGATCATATGAAGCTAATCAGTGACATTAATAATAACAAGAAGACGAGAGAGAGAGAGAGAACAAGGCTTTAATTTATTACCGAACCAAGATCGGATAATGGGCCGGTAATATGGCCTTGAAATCGGTGGATACAAGATGTCTGCCTGGACTTCTACACATTCTACAGGGTCGTTCAAAAAGACTTTTCTGAGGTAGCTAGTTCCTTAAAGGTGTGTCCAGGTATAGTCGTCCGACCGTCGATTTACATCGATCGACAAGGAGAATCTATGTTATCGAGGCACTGTGGACGGTTCAGTCGACATCGATCGACGGCCGGTCAACCATGTGTGGACACAGCTAAACCCATTCATGGCCGTTTTTATGACCGTATTTATTTCGTAGCAATGAAACAATTTCTCCATTGGACTCTGGTCACCCTTGTCCTAGCATGCCCATTGCCCGTAGCATGTCCCTCATAAATTTTACGATTTGCAACTCGTGTGTAAAGAACTTTAGTCAGTCGTCTGGGATTTTAATGTCCTTAATTTAATGGTCGGAGCGTTCAGATAATTTTATTACCCTTCCGCCTTTCGCACTGACTTTAATGGCGAAATGGAGAGGGGGTAGTTTCTAATAGAAATCAGTGGTGTGTGGTTAGAAGGGAAATGGGAGATTTTTGAAGAAACGAAAACTCTCCTCTAAAAACGAATAATTCATAATTATTATGATTCTGCCCCTGTTCGGCCGGAGCGAAGAAGATATTTTCCAAGGGGTTTGATATAACTGCTGAGGGTCATTGTAGGGTCACTGTATTGTAGGGTCACAAGGGTCACTGTATAACTGCTGAGGGTTATTGTAGGGTCACTGTATTGTAGGGTCACAAGGGGCACTGTATAACTGCTGAGGGTTTTAGCAAGGGGGATTTTAATCTAAATTCTTCAACAAGTGGGGCCCTTAACTTCAGTGATCCATTAGGTTCTAGTGTTTCTTTAACATGCTGTTCCCGCTGGCTTTTCCTCTTTGAAAAGCAGTTAACCGAAAACCCTATAATTTTTTTCGGCTAAATTTCCAAGTTCCAACTGCACTGAAATATTTTGTTAATTGTGCTTTGCTTTCAGATAGAAAGATAGAGGATATCAGAGAGAAAGAGAGAGAGAGAGAGAGAAGTGGCAAAGTATAGCCATTTACTTACTTAGAAGAAAAGGTATACCCCTAAAATGACAAGAAGAAAGGGGGCAGTATCCAGCCCCACCGAATCACTCTTTTCGTACACAAATTCCTCCAATTTTGTCCCTGGAATTCGGAGGACTTTGATATCGCCCAAGAAAAGCGTATAAGGGGATATTACCAAAAATATTCTGGGAACTTTAACTCCATTAGATTGTTTGCAACGTCTTAAAACCCTTTTTGGAAAACCTCTAAAGTCACTAAAGTTTTTTTTTTTCTTCTTCTTCTTCATAGGTATATGTATAATTGTATATATTCTCCACATTTTTCTACTTTCCCAACCTCGTTAGTTATTAAGCTCTGTCCACACACAGTCGACGACCGTCAATCGACTCAATCGATGTCAACTGAAACCGTACACACTGCCTTGACAACATATAGATTCACCGTCGACTGACCATCAATCGACGGCCGTCAACTATGCGTGGACACAGCTTTACAATAAGTTTAGTGGCGTTTGGCGGTGTTGAAAGTCCGCCAGAAGTTGAAGACAACACATCCTCTTGCCATACATTTACCATTCGGCACTGCCAGTCGAGGTTTAATGAACACAATAAGGAAACGTAAAAAGGTAACGAGCACTCCTCGTTTGAAGCCATTAGAAAGCCCCGTGGAAAGTTTTCTTTCATTAAAACTAACGGCAAAATTAGCGAATGCCTTCGAACTAAAAAGTACAAAAAATACATAGGTACCTACCTACATACTTAGATAGTAGATAGGTAGGTATACATACAGGGTGCACCGTCAGTGTTTTTCTGGCGCACCCTGTATAGATAATTATATACCTACCTCTAATGAAAAAGTAAATACATACATACTTATGTGTTATGTACCTAAGTAGATTCTAAGAAATAATTACCTTTACCTGTTATTTATACCCTTTGTCCCCCCCCCCCCTCGCCTCTTCTTCGTTAAGAGGGAGTGGGGGTGGTAAATAATGAATTGCTTTGACACCACTACCTCTTCTGGTCCTTCTCTCTCTCTCTCTCTCTCTCTTTATCGTCTCTCTTGGTCTCAATATTCCCTCAAAAGAATCCAAGTACCGACAGCCAGAAACGAAAAAAAAAACAACTGCGTAAAGTCTGACGTCACACATGTTTGAACTCTTTCATTAGAACGGAAAATAGAAATTAAATTTTCGACCTTTTACAGTTATTTTTTCGGATTTTTGACCTCAGATTTGGATTTTTCCCAACTTTTTACATACCTAGGAATCAACCATTTATTTATAATTTTTACCCATTTGCAACTGCTCCATCATGTAAAAAGCATCTGTGGACAACCACAAGAACAAGAAAGAGGAAGAGGACCGAACTGACCTCGGGAAAAAGGAGAAGAACGACGTTAAAAACGGGAAATGAGGTACCATTATCCCTGTCAGGTTGACAAATTATTCCAACACTGACCCTGATAACAAAACGACGTAAAACGAAAACAGTGAATTGCGAAAACAACATGAAAACTACGACGCAACCGTATGATGTAGACAAGCAAACAACCAGGAATCAGAAGTTGAGGGAGGAGGAGGAAGAAGAAGACGACGACGACGAAGAAGAAGGAGGACGAGGAGAAGAAGAAGAAGAAGAAGAAGGAGTAGTAGGAGAAAGAGGAGAAGAAGAAAAAGGAGGAAGAGGAGAAGAAGAAGAAGGAGAAGTAGAAGAAGAAAAATTAGTTACAAAATTTGACCCACATAACCCACATTACAAACAAACGAATAAACAACCATAAGAAGAAGAAGGAGAAGTAGAAGAAGAAAAAATTAGTTACAAAATTTGACCCACATTACAAACAAACGAATAAACAACCAAACTAACAGAGATCACATCATGTCAAGTTAAAAGCGCATAAAAACCACAAAAGCACTCCGTAATAGTGTGAAAACAACATAAACAACACTGCTAAACAGAACATTCACAGGATAACGTAAATTTTAATAGTGTGAAAACAACATAAACAACACTGCTAAACAGAATATTCACAGGATAACGTAAATTTGACCAAGCTACATAACAAAATAACATAGGTGGGTATTTACAACAAACAAAACAAAGCATTGTAGTAAAAACAGACAATGGAAACCGTATTTGAAATGGATACTATTCGCTAACACCCAACTCTAACCCATCTGTTTTGTCACTAAAAACTGACCATCGAAAATTTTAGCCGATTTCATTTCTTTCCTTCCTATTGGGTATAGAATACCTAAAGAAAAAGTAGAATATAGGATAAAAGAGAAATGGAAGTTAAAAGGTCACTGTAAAAAGGTAGGTGTTAAAATGTGGATAAGGCTACTATACATAAGCAGTACCTACCTATATCTTCTCCAAGTCTACACATAGGAAATACATAACTATTTAATTTATTATTTAGATTTGGAACATCAATCTGAATAAAACAACACCAAGAGTCAAGACAAGACGTGTAAAATTTAAAGAAACAACAAAACAGCTCAAGCAAAACCCTGGAATAACAGCTCAAACAAGAAGAGAAACTCTCCTAAAATAAGCAGAAATATTCCTGTAAGCAGAAATACTCCTATAAGCAGAAATAATATGGAAGCAGGTTTAGAAGCAGCATAAGACAGAGTTATAGCAGAAGAAGCAGCAGAAGACAGAATTATAGAAGGAGAAGTAGTAGGAACAAGAAGAACACTGGAACACCAGCAATCCTTTAATAATAATGTTTACAACATCAGAAACATCTGGGAGTAATAAAAATAAATCTTATGGAGAGAGGAAAAAATGTGCAAAAATTATAAAAAAATCTACAAAACATGGTGGTAAGTACAATGGTGTATTTCGACTGAATGTAGGTACAGTCCCGCTGTTGCTGGGAATTTAGAACATTCATAAGTCTGGAGAATTCCGAATTAGCAAAGGTTGAGCGCGAAGGGCATCCAGCATCCGCTCGTAAAAATTGTAGCCAAAACCAAATGTCAGCCCAAAGCAATCACCCTAGTTCGGGCTGATTGAGAGGCTGACGAAAAACGCCGACCCCGTCTGTACACGGGAATAGGCAAAGAAGAAGAAGGAGAAGAAGAAGTCTGGAGAAATGAAGAGCTCTACTGCAAAAAGAATCGAGTTATAATTCAACACGGGCCAAATTCTTCACAAAATATAATATGTGATACCCATATTAGTCAAATAAAATATACCTACACTCCTCATTTACCTATTCTCCTTCTTCTTCTTCTTCTTCTTCTTCTTCTTCGTCGTCTTCTCCTTCTCCTTCTTCTTCCTCCTCTTCTTCTCCTTCTTCGTCTTCTCCTCCTTCTTCTTCTTCTTCTTCTTCTTCTTCTTCTTCTTCTCTGAACATTCTAGAATGTAACTTTTTGGGCCTTTAAAATATTATTTATTTAAAGAAGGAGAGGAAGAAGAGGAGGAGGAAAAATAAGAAGAAAATGAAGGGATAGGAAAAGGAGAATAATGGTTAGAGAGGGTTGGGAAGGTAATTTTTCATGTTAAAATGCGGCAGTTACCTATGTAATAATAGAAGGAAAGCAAAAAGGAGTCTAATGGGCTTGTATAGGTACATAAAATAAATATTAGGCAGTCTTTTCCTAAAATGTTATGGTCACAGTATTTTGTATTTTCATCGTGTTCAGTTTTTTGGATCCGAACAACGGCGCTTACAAGGCAGTCACTGTTTATTTGACAACAGTTTAACACCACTGTACTACTATACTAGGTAATGTTTTTAGTGACGAAGATATTACCCTCCATTCGGGTACAAGCTCTTCACATGGACCAGAATGGGAATAAACAGACATATTCCTGTAAGCAGAAATAATTTTGAAGCAGAAATCCCCCAATAAGCAGATATACCCGTGTAAGCAGAAGTAAAATGGAAAGCAGGTTTATAAGTAGAAGCAGCAAAAGACAGAAGAAGCAGCAGAAGAAATAATTATAGAAGTTGTAGAAACTCTCCTAAAATAAGCAGAAATATTCCTGTAAGCAGAAATACTCCTATAAGCAGAAATAATATGGAAGCAGGTTTAGAAGCAGTATAAGACAGAGTTATAGCAGAAGAAGCAGCAGAAGACAGAATTATAGAAGGAGAAGTAGTAGGTACCCTCAGCACGTTGGAAAATCCCCAGACGAGGCGGAAAAAAAGGAGAAATTAAAAAATGCTGATGCTTCTCAAGAACGACTTGATGTATACCTACTGGGTGGACCAACAGACTTTATAAGTCTACCATCAACTAGGTAGTCCTTCTAAAACAGCAGTATAGTAATGGGATACCTACCTTTTTTTTTAACTTTCTTTTTTAATACCTATTTTAAATTTGGGTTATTCGAAATATAGAGAAATTAAATTCTGAGGGCAAAAGATTACTTTCCCCGTCCCGAACCGCAGTCAACCATCATGAGGGCCTGTGCTTTTCCTTTGAAGCATGAAGCATGATAAACCCTTTGTAACTTCCTCTCCTCCTCTCTCTCTCTCTCTCTCTCTCTCTCTCTCTCTCTCTCTCTCTCTCTCTCTCTCTCTCTCTCTCTCTCTCTCTCTCTCTCTGGACCATAGGAATGAAGTAAGAAAGGGCTTAATGTTTATCCTTGGAGATAATACCAATGTTTACTTTTAACAGACCAAAAGAAGCGGGGGAAGAGAGAGATAGAGAGAGACTGAAAGAGCGAAAGAGAGAGAGAGAGACTGAAAGAGCATTATAACACGAGTACTTAATCAAATAGAGAAAAGGAAATGAGAAGGAAACAAAAAAACACACCGAGAGAGAGTGAGAGAGAGAGAGAATGAGAAAGTGTGTGTGAGAGAGAGAGAGGTATTTTTTTTATGAAATTATAAATCCGAGAAGATGAAAATTATTTCTGGTCTGGAGAAATTAATGAGAAGGACAGAGATAGAAGAGAGAGAGAGAGAGACAGACGAGAGGAAAAGGTGAAATGAAACGAGAATTAGTCACGAAGATAGGTAGAGGAAGAGGGGGAGAGAGAGGAAAAGGTGAAATGGAACTAGAATTAAACAGAGAGATAATAGGGAGAGAATGAAGAGATAAGGGAAATAAATTATACATACATCATAATGTGGAGGTGAAGGTAGGAAGGACAGGATAGAGAAGAAGAATAAGAAGGAGAAGGAGGAGAAGAGTTCATAGAGGGGGAAACTCAGGAAATGAAGCTGAGGTTGGAAAATAATGCAGCCTATTATGTTTTTCTCCTCCTCCTCCTCCTTCTCTTCTTCCTCCTCCTCCTTCTCTTCTTCCTCCTCCTCTTCTTCTTCTCCAAAGCCCGTGATACCATTGGATACATATGTCAGTATAGTAGAAGAAGATAAAGAAAAAGAAGGAGAAGAAGAAGAAGAGAAAAAAGAAGGGAAGAAGTAACAAGCTGAAAAATTAGGAAAGAAAAAGAACAAGAAGTCGGAAAAGAAAGATAAATTACAAGAGAAAAATATGGAATTATGACCATAAATATTTCAAAAGTGCCTAAAATAGCTGGAGGCCGAATGAACATTCTAGAATGTAACTTTTTGGGCCTTTAAAATATTATTTATTTAAAGAAGGAGAGGAAGAAGAGGAGGAGGAAAAATAAGAAAATGATTCTTTCCTCCCTCTCTCTCTCTCTCTCTCTCTCTCTCTCTCTCTCTCTCTCTCTCTCTCTCTCTCGCTTTCTCTCTATTTTTATTTATCTTTCACCCATTCCAATTCTCTTTCTTGTCTCGTCCTTCAATATCTTTTCTCTCTTTACTTTTCTCTCTCTTGCCTGCCTCTCTCTCTCTCTCTCTCCATTTATTATTCATTAGGTATGCAAATTACACGATCGCGACCTGTTCACTCCCTCTGACAGGTGGAATTGTGAATTTTCAGCAGCAGAAACGGACCATCCAAAACCTACAAAAGAAATTTTTATTCAACTGATGTAAAACAAAAAAAGAACTATAAATTCAGACGAGGCGGAAAAAAAGGAGAAATTAAAAAATGCTGATGCTTCTCAAGAACGACTTGATGTATACCTACTGGGTGGACCAACAGATTTATAAGTCTACCATCAACTAGGTAGTCCTTCTAAAACAGCAGTATAGTAATGGGATACCTACCTTTTTTTTTAACTTTCTTTTTTAATACCTATTTTAAATTTGGGTTATTCGAAATATAGAGAAATTAAATTCTGAGGGCAAAAGATTACTTTCCCCGTCCCGAACCCCAGTCAACCATTTTGTTGCCTACTTTTAGGAACACCCTGTACACTCACATGATGACAATGGCTATAGGGGGGGGGGATGTTGTCAACAAAGCTCTTGACAAAATGAAATAGGCTTCCAGTAAGCTCCAGGGTTGTCATCAATATTCCTTCCTTTGCCCTTTCCCCCCTAAAGGGACACAGAATTATGATTTTTTTTTTTTTTTTTTTAAAAAAAATTGGATCTAGTATTTATCACCCCAGAAAAATTTTATTTTTTATTTTTACAAAGTTGCTTTATTCAACAACTGCCATGATTTTTTCCTTTTTTAGGGGCATTACGCTCGATAAGTTTCAGGCATTTTATTATTATTATTATTATTATTATTATTATTATTATTATTATTATTATTATTATTATTATTATTACCCATTTGGACGTCAATCACAAAATTTTTCTTAACCTTTTCTGCCAGGAAGGAAAATCCTGAATTTTCAAAAGGAAAAATTCTAAATTAGGTAAATTGAGCATCCTCCACTGTTTTATACAATGCATGCTTGCTACAGAGGTAGGCGTCCTGACAGATATCTTACTTGGAATCTCTGCACAATATGTCCTTTGACAGACTAAAATTCTATAAATAGGCACCTAACTAAATAAATTTTATTCTGAATGCACGTCTTTTTCCTACTTCCTAGCCTTTTCCTACTTAAAATAAATATGCACTACCTACAGTATCTACGTATAAATATGTAGGTATGTATGTTTCATTCTATTTTTAAATCGTAATACCTATCTCATCATAATAAAAGTACTGAGGAAGCTAGAGGTACAATATTTTTTTATCTCTCGTGGGACTTATTTGAGCTTTGTGTTCACTACGGAATGGGCATAGGTACTACGACACAGAACACAAGAGTCTAACGTAGCAGTTGTTTTGGTACAACATACGACAAAAAAAGGCGGTGAAATCATCTTTTTAAATGGGTCAAATAAAATAGGTAAAAAAACCTCCAAATGTAGTCTTGCCCTCGACCAATAGAGAAGGTTAGAATAATTCCAAAGGTGAGTGCACACTACGATCAACATCGACTGGAACCGATATGAAGTACCTAGGTAAGATCAAAGGATTTTGGTAGAAACAGAGAGAGAGAGAGAGAGAGAGAGAGAGAGAGAGAGAGAGAGAGAGAGAGAGAGAGA
>NW_007377451.1:622712-637257 GCF_000475195.1 Diaphorina citri | reverse complement strand
AATTCAAATCCGACTTCCATCGGTTACAATAGAATTGAGCAAGAGTTATCTATGCCATCTTGTTGGAATCCTTTTTTGGGGGAGAAGAGGAAAGACTTGGGAGGATCGCATTACGGATTCCTGACAACTCATAGTTCGGATTCCTACAATCCTCTACATCCTTATCCTTCTCTTGCTTACATTCTTCTTCTTTCCTTTTTTTTTTTTTTTTTTTTTTTTTTTTGTCCCTTGTAACACCGAAGGTCGGTATATCGTCCCGAAATGAGAAAAGGAGAGAAGGAGGATAGAATAGTTAACCGTTCCTAGAGTGTCTCCCGTCCGCGGGAGTCGAACCCGCCACCCTAACGGCTTATACGGCAGCAGGCGAGGGGCTACTCCAAGCTAACTAGATGGCAACTTCCCAGAATTTTTCAATCTTTATATGGCCTCTTCGACCATTAATACGTATTGAATTTTTCGTGTCACTCCTAAGATTTCGAACCGGCAGAAACCCCTCTTCTACTCTCTAATTCGTAATGAAATTACTAATCAATTTCTTTAACCAATACATCAACTCTGAGACTGTTATCCACATAATTGGGACAGTCATTTTATCAAAGAATTTTACTTTTGGTTTAATTTAAACAAACTTTGGTTAAATACATTCAAAACCACAACTTCCAATGCTAACTTTTTACCAAGAGCAGTTGCAATGGCGGTAAAATCTATAATTAAATTGTCGAGCTTCTATTAAAGTTTGGAGAAAAATCCAAATCTGGCGTCAAAACTCCGAAACAAATACACTGTAAAAGGTCGAAAATTAAATTTTTCTATTTTTTGTCTAAGAAATGGGTTCAATATGTGTGACGTCAGACTTTACGCCAGTTGGTTTTTTTCGTCGTTAGGCGTAGCCGCCACTATGCAAGCGCTGCTAGCGGAGGGACAGAAAGACTGGCGCAAGAAACATATGCCGCACCAAACCACATTAATGCGTTGCCTGCGACGGGAGCTTTGCCTCGGACATTTGATGTGAGTCTTCGCCTACGCGAGCGCTATGCCGTGGACGGTCAAAGGTTCACGAATTTACAGGGTATTTTTTAAATCGATTTTATCTCGGGAATCTAGAAGTCGTAGAAGAAAAAGAAAAATTCCGTTGGTCTCATTTTCCTGGCTATTATTACTTTGAAACATCACCCAAGTAAGCGCAACTGATCTATTTGCATTTTTCTTCGCTGTTTTCCCCTCTTTCTTCTTTCCTCCCTTTCTCTCTCTCTCTCTCTCTCGCTTTCTCTCTATCTTTATTTATCTTTCACCCATTCCAATTCTCTTTCTTGTCTCGTCCTTCAATATCTTTTCTGTCTTTACTTTTCTCTCTCTTCCTTCCCTCCTTCTTTTTCCCTCGACCTCCTGCCTGCCTCTCTCTCTCTCTCTCTCTCCATTTATTATTCATTAGGTATGCAAATTACACGGTCGCGACCTGTTCACTCCCTCTGACAGGTGGAATTGTGAATTTTCAGCAGCAGAAACGGACCATACAAAACCTACAAAAGAAATCGATTTTTATTCCACTGATGTAAAACAAAAAAAAAAGAACTATAGATTGGAAAAAAAGAGAGACTGTGAGGAGAAAAAGTGCACATCCATATTAGTGGAGATGTTAAATTCACTCTTTCTTGCCAAATTGACATTAGTGGAGATGTAAAAATCTTAACGGTCATCATGACGTCACCAAATTTTCGAAACGAGGTGCAGTGACGACAAAGTATTTTCGAATCGAAATGCAAAGTCGTTCAAAACTAGCTGTAAATTTGTTTCCAAGGACAGGCCACAGGTACCGTGAACAAATTAAACTAATTTATCTCAAAACAAATCTAAAATAAATTTACTTTTTACTCTTCTTTTTTTTATCAAGGACTTTGATGGTGGTGCACCTAGCCCCCCGCCCCCTCCCCCCAGGTTCCTCTTATTGGTACTTTTTCCCGCATAACTCTCTTTCCTTTTCTCCCCCCCCCCCTTTTCTCCCCTTCTTTGTCCCGTATAATTAAGTCCCAAGGAATTGTAGAAAAATAAACTTTTTTTTTGCACAGCATTTTTCTCTTCTCTAACCCCTCTCTCATTTATCTAAGCTTCCTTTTTAAACCCCCTCTATCCTATCAATGCTTTCTCCCTTTCTCCTCCTCCTCTTCCTCCTCCTCCTCCTCTTCCTCTTCCTTCTCCTCCTCCTCCCTCTTTTTCTTTCCCTCTTGTTATATTCTCTTCCTCCTTTCTCAATCCTCGATTTCATGTTGATTTACCTCAAGGAATTTTCCTGAGAGCATTTGAGAGCAAAAATATTTTTATAGGCACGTTTTTTTTTTCTTTTCTTTTTTATTCCCTTTTCCTTTCTTCTTCTTCTTCTTCTTCTTCTTCTTCTTCTTCTTCTTCTTCTTCTTCTTCTTCTTCTTCTTCTTCTTCGTTTTTTTTTCTTTTCTTTTTTATTCCCTTTTCCTTTATTCTTCTTCTTCTTTTCCTTCGTCTTTCTTCTTCTTTTTCTTCTTTTCTTATTTGCTCTTTCCTCCCTGATTTTTTTTTCTCATTCAATACTGTTAGATTTCAGAATTGTAATACCATCAATGCTGTAATACGGAGTTATCTCAATTTCTTCCTCCTTTCTTTTTGATTTGGAAGCTTGGAAACATCTCTTTTCTTACTCTTCAATTTATCTCCTTCCTGAGGCTAAAAACAGAGAATCTTCTTCTTTTCTTATTTGCTCTTTCCTCCCTGATTTTTTTTTTCTCATTCAATACTGTTAGATTTCAGAATTGTAATGCCATCAATGCTGTAATGCGGAGTTATCTCAATTTTTTCCTCCTTTCTTTTTGATTTGGAAGCTTGGAAACATCTCTTTTCTTACTCTTCAATTTATCTCCTTCCTGAGGCTAAAAACAGAGAAGAACACTCAGTTTCATGAGATTCGGATATAGACCATCCGGAGATGTCCTACACCTGAGCGCGAGCGCTCTTGAAGTAGAATCCATGGCTATCATAGAATAGAATAGAATATACCCTGTTTACTGTTTATACTGCCAGAATGAGACTGAAAAGTCCCTTTACTCCCGCAGTCTAAACAAGGTCTTATGTATGTGGTACAAAACCTTGCTTAATTTTTATAAAACCTGCTTAAATTAAAAAAAAAGGAGAAAAAAAAGTCGCCTTTTTTTTCTCCTCTATAATCACTTCCCTCTAACTGCTCGATGCTCTATGCGCTTTGCTCTCCACTTCGTTCAACTTTCCTTCAGGTCAAATTTATTTTACAGAACTCTAACCATTAGCCTATTCTAGGTACCTTTGAGTACCGTTAATTTAATAATTTGCTTGAATTTTCAAAGTCTTACCTTCTACAAAATACACATGAAAGAATTAGTTCTATAGAAACCTCTGTAGAATCTCCTACAACAAGTTCTAGTTGGAAGTCGAACCTGGATACATAGGTACCTAATTAAAATTCTGGATTTACCTATGGGATGGTCTTCCATGATTTACATAATATTATCTCACCTGAAACAACAAAATGCAGGATATGTTATTAAGGTTGCTGCCAAATACAGTGAATACTAGATAATGATTTCATTTGAATATAAAATTTAATCATAATTGAACGCTTTTGACCAAGAAGGGCCCCAAGAAGAAAATCGAGTTTTGAGGAAAACGATTTTTTTTTTCCTTTTTGATTTCTATTGGTATCGAAAAAAACGAACAAACGAACTACCTTGTGTTTCTTGATGAAAAATGGAAAATAATATTATCGACACCACTTGATTGATTATTTTTAGAACTCATCTCAAGAACATTGCACATCGCGCAATAGAAAAGCCTATCTACCCTAAAAGGACCTTAATACCTACTCTTAATAGGGTTATATCCTTCTTCTATATAAAGCCTTCAATTATTAAACAATCAATCAAATCAGGAAGGGGGAATCTAATATTTTTTAGAGAAATAAATCTGTATTAAAAATCAATCAACTTTCGTCTCTCTTTCTTCCTCCCTTTCTTTCTCTCTTTCTTTCTCTCTCTCTCTATCTCTCTCTCTCTCTCTCTCTCTCTCTCCAGAAAAAAATAGAAGGAACCCAGGGTTGAAATTTAAATTTCAAAATTCGTGAAAATTTATTTTTTATTCTGTTTATACGCTTCGACTTGATGTAAATTTTCATTTAATATAATATACATAAACGTACGTATATAATATATTATTTATTGTATGCCATGAAAAATGATTTAGATTTTTTCCCATTCTCAGCTCTCTTTTCCTTCTCTCTCTCTCTCTCTCTCTCTCTCTCTCTCTCTCTCTCTCTCTCTCCCTCTCTCTCTCTTCATCTCTTTCTAGGTAAAAAACCACCTCTCTGATAAGCGGAAGGGCGGAAATGGAGAGAAAAAATACCGCAGCTCTATTCAAGAGGGGGGTGAGGGAGAAATTCGGGGACGGAAAGCTCACACGGCTAAACGAAAAGTCAAAAATCCCTCTCGACAGAGCGGAAATCCCTGCTCGATGCCAAGGGAAATAGATTTATTTTTTTTTTTGTGAACAATAGAGGGATTTCCACACGGGAGGGAGAGAGGGAGAGGAAAAAGTGGAGGGAAAAAAGGGTTGTGAGTTTGGGAGAGAGGTAAAAAGGGAAGGGAGAGTACAGGTATTTGATTAAAAGAAAGGAAAATAGAGAGGGGGAGAAAGAAAGATCCAAGGAGGGAGGGAGAAGAGCGAGAGAGAGAGAGAGAAAGCAATGTCTTTAAAATAAATCGAGAACAAACCTAATCTATTCAGGATAAAATGCTTGGGTCAAAAAGCTCCTTTTGGAGAATCCTGCCACTTTAAATAAAGCAATTTAAAAAAATCGTCCCGGGCAAGAATCGAACCCGCGACCGTTGCCCCTTCATCCAATTTTTCATTCGGACGATAAATTCGACTCAAGATTCTCAAGAAGCTCCTATGATATCGTTGTACAGATGGCTCTTTGGAAAAGCCTAATGTCAGCAAAAGTCGAAAACCGTTCATTCGTAAATAATTAGATTGAGAGAGAGAGAGAGAGAGAGAGAGAGAGAGAGAAGTCAAACATGGCTGAACCAATGAGATTGTGAGATTCCGCTTTGTGGAGCAAATGTGGACGTTCTAAGCGGAATCTCAATGGTTCAGCCAAGTTGACTATAAAAAAAGTCAAATAATAAAATACAGCTTTACTTGTAGCTCAGTGATCTGTGGTTGGCTTTTTATTCAGGGCTGAAGAAGATCTAGGTAGAATATACCCTGTTTATACTGCCAGAATGAGACTGAAAAGTCCCTTTACTCCCACAGTCTAAACAAAGTCTTATGTACATATTTGGTACTTGCTTTTAATATATTTCTACCTCTTCCCTCTACTCTCCACACAACCACACTTCCCTCGAGGAGTGAGTGGGATTCTTTCTTCCCTTGGCTTCAATCAGCTTTCATACAAGGGAATTATACTAGCCCCAAGGTACTCTATCTTCCCACATGAATACAAAATCCCTCCGCTTGTTTTGTTCCTAATTTTTTTCCCACACACTCCTTTTCCTATTTTGCCCCCTCATTTTCCCCTCACTTCTCTTTACTTTGCTGCTCCTTCCTTTTTACTTTCCCTGCTTCTTGCCCTTCATTTTCCAACTTTTCCCCTTCTTTATAGGTACTTCCTATACTTCCTAATTTCCCCCCCTCTACATCTCCCTTCTACGTTTCTTAGCCCTTCATTTTTACTTTTTTCCTCACTACTCCTTTCTTTCCCCTTCATTTTCCCCCCTTGCCCCTTCATTATTCCCAGCGTTTTCCCTTCTTGTCCCTTCATTTTTCCCAGCCCGTTTCTTGGCCTTCAGTTTTTCCCTCCCTCTGTTTTCCCTCTCAGTATAATACCCCATGAACTAATTGGAGTAATAGAATAGAGAGGGAGAGAGGGGCCAGGGGAGGGAAAAAGTAACGGATAGGAATGAATGGGAGAGGGGAAGGTTGGGGAGGGAGGAAAGTTAAGAATATACTGGGAAATTAGTAAAAGGCTGCAGGAAGAAGATTTAACACGTTGAATGCGCTGCGAAAAACGGAGTTACGAATTTCAGACGGTTTGGGTTGAAGTTGGGCATCTAAATCTAAGTTTTATTCTTCTCTTTTTTCTTCTTATCATACATGAGGGAGAGAAAAAATCCATCTCCATAGAAGTTAGGATTAGCTTAGGGGATGATCCATTGTATTTATTATATTTTAATAAAATAAAGCAGAATTTATTCAATTCAATTCAATTCTTCTTCTTCTTCTTTAAGCTCCATCTTGGAAGAATAAATAATTGTAATTGTAATATACAGGCAAATTGTAACTTCCGTGGAAAATAAAATTGTAAAAGGAGACAATTTCCATTTCCCTAAAATTGGGAAGTCTCTCGAACTTTCAAATTGCTTTTGTCGAAAACGCCTTAATGTTTCGCTTTGCTTCCCAACTTCGTGGGGTCCAACGTGTTAAAATTCTGGGTCTAGGGGGAGTTTATAAACAAGAGATTGAGAGAGGCAAAAAAAGGCCTTTCCCGTAAAAGTTTATTCGTGTATATGTGCACCGTACCAATTAATGAAAACCTAGAGAAAACTTTACCGTAGGTACATATTACCCACCCCCGTTTTCTTCTTCTTCTTCTTCTTCTTCTTCTTCTTCTTCTTCTTCTTCTTCTTCTTCTTCTTCTTCTTCTTCTTCTTCTTCTTTATCCCTTCTTCTTTTTCTTCCTCTCCCTTTTTTTAATTTGGGAGCTTTTCCATCCATCTGGAAAATTTCTGTACCTTCTTTCCCTGAGGTGTAGGCGTAAAAGGAATGAAAGCTTCCTTTATATCTACAGCCACATACACGAAGAGTAATGCACTTGGGAAAGTCCAGCCATTGGAGTTTTTGATAAGGGTAAGTGTAAAAAAAGGACAGGTTTTATAGTCCTGAAATCGAAGAGAGAAAGAAGACAGGAGAGGAGAAGGTCAGCCGTTTCGAGAACGAACATTATCCGTTCAAGATAAAATCCGCCCCGGGCGGGTATCGAACCTGCGGCCTAGAGCTTACAAGGTAGACGAGATGCCAACCAAGCCAACTAGGCTGGCCGATAAGTACTTTAAAATGCTTGTATTGCCTGTAGTGGCGTAGCGTGGTCTAAATTCAAGTGTAGGGCGTGTAGCGCTCATGCACAGGTCTACCAAGTCCCATCACAGTACATGCCATTAATATAATATTTATGGGCACTAAAGTGAACTTTTGAGTTGTATGGCCGCCATACACGTCATACATACACGCTACGCCACTGATTGCCTGTAACAAATTAATATCGCTCTTACTCATACACCTTGATAACGTTTATGACTTGACTTGGACTCGAATCAACAACCACCAGATCTGAAGTCCATCCGACCCTAACCACTACACCACTGAGGTCGGCAGACCTGGGCAGATACCTGCATATACAAACATAAATTAATCCTGTAATCCTGTAGGCAAAAAAGGGGGGACCTGAAAAAGGAGGGAAAAAATACGTGACGGATTACTCGACAAATGACAAGCGACGCGCAATCCCTCAGGTTGTTAAACCGATGTTTCCGGGAGAGAGGGAAAAAACAGAGAGGGAACAAAATGAAAAAAAAAGGTAAAAAACCACCTCTCTGATAAGCGGAAGGGCGGAAATGGAGAGAAAAAATACCGCAGCTCTATTCAAGAGGGGGGTGAGGGAGAAATTCGGGGACGGAAAGCTCACACGGCTAAACGAAAAGTCAAAAATCCCTCTCGACAGAGCGGAAATCCCTGCTCGATGCCAAGGGAAATAGATTTATTTTTTTTTTTGTGAACAATAGAGGGATTTCCACACGGGAGGGAGAGAGGGAGAGGAAAAAGTGGAGGGAAAAAAGGGTTGTGAGTTTGGGAGAGAGGTAAAAAGGGAAGGGAGAGTACAGGTATTTGATTAAAAGAAAGGAAAATAGAGAGGGGGAGAAAGAAAGATCCAAGGAGGGAGGGAGAAGAGCGAGAGAGAGAGAGAGAAAGCAATGTCTTTAAAATAAATCGAGAACAAACCTAATCTATTCAGGATAAAATGCTTGGGTCAAAAAGCTCCTTTTGGAGAATCCTGCCACTTTAAATAAAGCAATTTAAAAAAATCGTCCCGGGCAAGAATCGAACCCGCGACCGTTGCCCCTTCATCCAATTTTTCATTCGGACGATAAATTCGACTCAAGATTCTCAAGAAGCTCCTATGATATCGTTGTACAGATGGCTCTTTGGAAAAGCCTAATGTCAGCAAAAGTCGAAAACCGTTCATTCGTAAATAATTAGATTGAGAGAGAGAGAGAGAGAGAGAGAGAGAGAGAGAAAGAGATAGGAGAGAAAGGAAGGCGGCAAGAGAGGTGAGGAGAAAATTGCGAGGGAAAAGTCACCAATAGAAGACATGGGAAGAGAGACAAGGAGAAAACAGGAGGGTTAGGTAGAAGCTCAAAAGCAGAGAATGGGAAAAGGAGGGGAGGGAGAGAGGAGAAGGAGAGAAGGTTTTGAATATTAAATTTGACATTTGGGTGAAATTTATGTTATTCCCTCCCTCCCTTTCTCTCTCTCTCTCTCTCTCTCTCTCTCTCTCTCTCTGGCCCGTATTGTTTCCAATTTTCCTTCCTATTGGGGAGAAAAGGACAGAGAAAGAGAGAGAGAGAAAAGGAGAGTGAAAAAGTGATTGGAGAGGGACAGAGTGAGAGAGGGAGAGAGAAAAGAGAGAATTGAGGAGGGGAGAGAAAGAGAGAGAGAACGTGATTGGACAGGGACATGAGTGCTGAGAGAGGGAGAGAGAAAAGAGAGGAAGAGGGGAGAGAAAGATGAGAGAAAGGTAGGTATATATTGTTTCCATGATATCTCCATTATTACCTTTGGGTTATGGGGATTAGCTAAGCTTTTCAATATCCGAGTGTACTGTGTGCTCTTGTAATAGAATAGAATTTGAGTGGATTAGAATAGAATAAAATTTGAGTGGATTAGAATAGAATAAAATTTGAGTGGATTAGAATAGAATAAAATTTGAGTGGATTAGAATAGAATAATAGGGATTTCAGTGGAATAGAATAAAATTTGAGTAGTACAGAATAGAATAGGGATCGAGATAAATAAAAGGAGGAGAAGAAGAAAAAAAAAGAAGAAGACAAAGAAGAAGAAGGAGGAGAAAAAGAAGAAGACGACGAAGACGGAGAAGACAAAGTAGATTAAGAACAAGACGAAGAAGAAGGAGGAGGAGGAGAACAAGAAGAAGGAGACGAAGACGAAGAATCGGCAAATCAAGGTAATAGGAATGAACTGATACGACCTTGAAAACAGGCCATTAACTCAGCACATAATAGTGAATTATAATAATAGTACTAGTAATAATAATAACAATAATATCCTGGTAATACCTAATATAGTAATAATAATAATAATAATAATAATAATAATAGTTTGTATTAATATAGTAATAGTAAATAGAATAGGAATTGAGATAAATAAAAGGAGGAGAAGAAAAAAAAAGAAGGCAAAGAAGAAGAAGAAGAAAGAGGAGAACATGAAGAAGAAGTAGATTAAGAACAAGACGAAGAAGAAGGAGGAGGAGAAGAACAAGAAGAAGGAGACGAAGAATCGGCAAATCAAGGTAATGGGAATGAACTAATACGACAATGAAAACAGGCCATTAACTCAGCACATAATAGTGAAATAATAATAGTACTAGTAATAATAATAACAATAATATCCTGGTAATAGTATAGTAATAATAATAATAGTTTAATACCTAATATAGTAATAGTAATGTGCAAGATAAATAATAACAAAACATTATCATTGCCCTTACCTACCTCGCCTTGTCTGAATGATAGAGATAAGGAATGAGATATATATTAAATGTAATAGAGAGAGAAGGAGCTCAGATCCCCTCAGTCATAATATTAGCATATCCTTTTAAATTATTGACCAGAAGTTAGTCATTGCGGAGGAAAAAAGTCGTACTCGTATGTTGAATAGAATAGACTTTTACTCCTGCTGCGATCTATCTTGGTCTGAAGATGATGCCCTGAGTGACATCGAAAGCTCTCCAATTAGAACAAAAAAAAATCTTCTAATCATAGGTAATTGTCCTGATAAAGATATTATTATTTTTAACTCCATCGAACGACAAACCTACATTTATGTAGGTACTGAGATTTCCGGAAATCTAATTTAATCACTTTCGCTCCTGAAGTGACGATACTTTGTATCATGTTGACATCTAATTCTACTCTGTTATAACCGGATTTATAACTAAAGAAGATTAATATTTAGTTAATCTCTTAACCCCTTAAAGTACTTCGTCTGATATATCAGACACCACGAAATGAGGTGCGTGAAGTTAGCACCACAACTTTTGCTGCGAATTTGTACCAAAGCCCATCATTTAGTACCCATTTTGTAAAAAGGTCGCACTCGTATGTTGAATAGAATAGACTTTTACTCCTGCTGCGATCTATCTTGGTCTGAAGATGATGCCCTGAGTGACATCGAAAGCTCTCCAATTAGAAAAAAAATCTTCTAATCATAGGTAATTGTCCTGATAAAGATATTATTATTGTTAACTCCATCGAACGACAAACATATGTAGGTACTGAGATTTCCGGAAATCTAATTTAATCACTTTCGCTCCTGAAGTGACGATACTTTGTATCATGTTGACATCTAATTCGGGTAATTGTCCTGATAAAGATATTATTATTTTTAACTCCATCGAACGACAAACATATATGTAGGTACCTACTGAGATTTCCGGAAATCTAATTTAATCACTTTCGCTCCTGAAGTGACGATACTTTGTATCATGTTGACATCTAATTCTACTCTGTTATAACCGGATTTATAACTAAAGAAGATTAATATTTAGTTAATCTCTTAATAAAACACCCAAATGAGATATTAAATGTAATGGAGAGAGAAGGAGCTCAGATCCCCTCAGTCATAATATTAGCATATCCTTTTAAATTATTGACCAGAAGTTAGTCATTGCGGAGGAAAAAGGTCGTACCTACTCGTATGTTGAATAGAATAGACTTTTACTCCTGCTGCGATCTATCTTGGTCTGAAGATGATGCCCTGAGTGACATCGAAAGCTCTTGGTACTTTTGGGAGACACTTTGCGAAAATTAAATGGTACTCTAAGGGGTTAATAAAACACCCGAGCGGATTAATGCCACAGGGCCCTGTTTCACGAAAAACATTGTCTTTATACATTGAAAATTTCTCTTTGCATAGGTGCCTTACCTAACCTACAGTTAAAAATCCTTTTTACTTGCACTTTCCTTATTCTCTATATATATGTAAATAGGAAGGAAAGTAAAGGGAGTAATGAAGCCTAGTTAGCTTAGCTGGTAGTACATTTGCCTTGTAAGCGCTGGGCCACTTCTATGTACCTATATGTAAATAGGAAGGAAAGTAAAGGGAGTAATGAAGCCTAGTTAGCTTAGCTGGTAGTACATTTGCCTTGTAAGCGCTAGGCCACGGGTTCGATTCCCGCCCAGGGCGGATTTCATCCTGATGAGATAATGTTCGTTCTCGCAACGGCTGGCTTTCTCCAATCCTGCCTTCCTTCTCTCTTCAATTTCAGGACGATAAGACCTTAGCAGTTACAGATCCCTCTATCAAACCTCTTGAAAAAAAAAAGAAAAAAAATCTGTTCTAAGTATAGATTTATCTACTAGTGGTTATCGCCCATGAGGGGACGGGCATGCTACGACACAGACCACCATCCAGTGAATGGCTCAGCCGTCAGCCAGGTCAAATCTCCTGAGAGTGCCACAAGAAAGTGTTTCCTTCACACATAAGTCGCATGACACATGTCAAGAAACTTCAAAAGAAATATCCTTGGAGAGGGCATCAGGGCAAAGGGAATTCTTGAATTTTTAAATTCCGATGACGTCACATCACTTGGGCAAAAGAAACCATCACATCGTCATTATAATTATTATTAGTAGGAAAGAGGAGAGGGGAGGGGGGAAAAGAACAGAGGGGGGGTAAATATAGGAAATTGAGGAAGGAAAAAGGAGAGAGGGGAAGAAGATAATATGGGAGGGAAAGGGAGGGGGGAAAAGAACAGAAGGGAGGTAAATATAGGGAATTGGGGAAGGAAAAAGGAGAGAGGGGAGGAAGATAATATGGGAGGGAAAGGGAGGGGAAAAAGAAATAGGAAGGAGGGGAGGAAGATGATATGGGAGGGGAAAAGGGGGAGAGGGAGATAAATGGGTAAAAAGTAGCTTGGTAATAATTTATTCAAAAGTAAAATTTAACCCACGAAAACCTTTCTTACACACATTTGTATACAATATACAGGATGGTCAGGATGTCAAGTACCTCCTGTATCTTAAAAATATTTAGTAAAGGGACTTTTCAGTCCTATGCGAGCAGTATAAAAAATAAGCACTAAATAATTATAAATCCAAACGGTTAATTCAGGATCTTCAATCAAAATTCAGGATCTTCTGAAGTATTGGGTCTAGTAATGTTAATCCTAGCAAAAAGATGATATTTATAGGGAAATTGGTGGATCAGTGAGCCCATATCCACTGTTTTTTTTTTTTTTTTTTTTTTTTCCTGATTAATGCCGCAGGGCCCTGTTTCACGAAAAACATTGTCTTTATACATTGAAAATTTCTCTTTGCATATTGGTGCCTTACCTAACCTACAGTTAAAAATCCTTTTTACTTGCACTTTCCTTATTCTCTATGTATATGTAAATAGGAAGGAAAGCTTAGCTGGTAGTACATTTGCCTTGTAAGCGCTAGGCCACGGGTTCGATTCCCGCCCAGGGCGGATTTCATCCTGATGGGATAATGTTCGTTCTCGGAACGGCTGGCTTTCTCCTATCCTGTCTTCCTTCTCTCTTTGATTTTGGGACGATAAGACCATAGCAGTTACAGTTCCCTCTGTCAAACCTCTTAACAAAAAAATACATGTGTTTTTTTTTTTTATCCTGATGGGATAATGTTCGTTCTCGGAACGGCTGGCTTTCTCCTATCCTGTCTTCCTTCTCTCTTCGATTTCAGGACGATAAGACCTTAGCAGTTACAGATCCCTCTATCAAACCTCTTGAAAAAAAAAGAAGAAAAAAAATCTGTTCTAAGTAGATTTATCTACTAGTGGTTCTCGCCCACGAGGGGACGGGCATGCTACGACACAGATCACCATCCAGTGAATGGCTCAGCCGTCAGCCAGGTCAAATCTCCTGAGAGTGCCACAAAAAAGTGTTTCCTTCACACATAAGTCGCATGACACAATACATGTCAAGAAACTTCAAAAGAAATATCCTTGGAGAGGGCATCAGGGCAAGGGAATTCTTGAATTTTTACTTTCCTTATCCTATAGGAAGGAAAGTAATGTAATCGGGTCAAATTTTCGATGGTCAGTTTTTATTGCCAAAACACGTTTTGAGGTCCCTAGAGCCTAAATACAAAGTTTCAGCCATTGGTCCGTGTGTGTGTCTGTCTGTCTGTCTGTGTGTGTGTCTGTCTGTCTGTAAACAAAATATCTCGAGAACGGTAAGAGCTAGAGACTTGAAATTTGGTATGTAGCTGTCAAATGTGACAAGGATGCGACACGAAACTTTTGGTTAAGACCGGTGCAACGGTTGGCAGCATTTTACCGCTTTTTGGCGGTTTTCGGTGCAATTTAACAATATCTCGGGAACGGTATAAGCTAGAAATTTGGTATGTAGTTCATAAATGTGACAAGGATGCAACACAAAACGTTTGGTGAAAATAGGTGCTGCGGTTGGCGGTATTTTGACCGCTTTTTGGCGGGTTTCGACCGCTTTTTGGCGGTTTTCAGCTATATCGACTAAACGGTTAGAGATATTGTAAATGTTACAACAGAACACCCAAATAAGCACCATTCAATAGGATAAGGAAAGTCGTGTGATGTTCACACCAGATTTTTTACTGTTTGCCTGCAGCATACTTGGGATTGTCTAATTCTGCTGATGTTGGTAGCCATTGATTAGGATAAAAGAGGAAAAACAAAGAATGTATTAAGGAAATTAAGATGCTCTCTATAAAAACAAGCGGGGCCCGTCCCTCCGGGAATTTTTTAGCCCGTAGTTTATTCGATCATGGTTAAAGAATACCTTTGTACCTACCTAATTTGTTTAATATTCAGTTTATTATCATTCTTGATTTGATTTTTTGATTTTACTTTCATGTAATGATTTAAAATCAAGACTAGAGCCCGTTCTCCCTTTATTCCCAATAAAATGTTTAAGTCACCCATCCATTTATTGGCCTTGCTCGGCGTAGCCTAACATAGGTGACGCTAAAACCGGTCTTAAAATAACGACTGAAGTGTTATCTAAAACTTTCTCGCTTTGAGTTCATAGGTCATCGCGACAAATTTCGAGATCAGAGCTCATTTGTGAGAGAAAATATGAAAAAAATCCCCCAAAAACCAGTTTTTTTGCTTTTTTGGCTTTATGGTTTTCCGGACAAAATTTGCACCACCATTTTCGTGATCCTCGTAAAAAGGCCTTTAATTTGATATATAGGTCGAC
>NW_007377451.1:598619-622072 GCF_000475195.1 Diaphorina citri | reverse complement strand
CAGGTTTTTTAGGAGGATATTTTTTTTTTTTTTTTTTTTTTTTTTTTTTTTTTTTTTTTTTTTTTTTTCTGAATGATTAAACTTGTTCAAATGTTCGCGAATTTTGCTGAACAGATGAATTCCTAATGAGGCATCTTTTATTGGGATTTCTGTCTGTCTGGGTTTCGTTGTTTTTCAAGTATTAACTTTCTCAAGTAGAGTGGAGATGTTCACTATTCTCTAATCCTAATGGTGGGTTATTTTTATAAAAAAGGGATTTTAATTGTGTTAAGTATAGAGCAAAGAGCAAATTTCCAAGTAGAAAACGAAACTTATCTGTTTAGGATAAAATCCATCCCGGGCGGGAATCCAACCCGCGACCTAGCGCTTACAAGAGAGACCCTCTATGCTCCAAGCTAAACTAGGCTGGTAGATTACAATAAAAACGCTGTCTATTTTACCTTTTTTTTACTTTCCTTATCCTAAAATAGGTAATTAATAATAATTCCTTATTATTAGCTGATTTTTTCCTCGATTCCATTCTAGAAAGCAATCAGTTCCAGGTATCGAACTTTTCCAACTTGAAGAGGACTTTTGACATCTTAGAGGACCCTAGGTAATATATTTATATCTAATATTTATACTTCCCGAGCATAATATTCTATTAACTTTTCTAATTTCAATTTTCCAGCTTTTATTTGTACTTTTCCATTCTTCTCTCTTTTTTTTCACGTGGGTAGGAACGAAATTAACCATTGAAAAAAGAGGGATGACAAAAGGACTCAAAGGTAGAAAATTCTGGAATTCGTTCTGTGTGGGTATGGAGACGTACTTCCTCTTTATCAATGACAATGACGTAACAAAGTTATAATTAACTTTCAAGTTGTACATTTATGAAAGCACGTGATGACGTCACATTGCTATATCAATAATGAAAAGTTACAGTTTTTTTTAATCATTGAAGTTAAGCATTGATGTCGGGGCTCATAATTATTTGGGCCGCTTGACTGTCAAGCTTGCTTGAACGTGTGTGATGGCCATTGGACTCACGGTACAATTAGATCGGTCACCGGGACCGAGTGATTAAAAAATTACCTAGAAATCGGAATTCTTAGTGGCCAAAACCGGGGGCTTTATCCCGCTACAGCCTTTTATAGGGGAGATAAAGAATTTTGTAGCGGGAAAAGGGCCAAAAATTACATTATCAGCCTCGTGATGAAAATTCAAATGAAATTTGGCTTATTTAGCAGTAGAAAAAAATGGGAAAAACGGAAAGCGGGACAAAAAGAGGGAAAATGTGGGAAATCTGCCTCGGAAAGGATTACATTCGGAATAAACATTTCAGCCGAGCTTTTTTCCGGTTACACGAGTGTAAAGGCAGATATAGTAAAAGGGGGGACATATTTTTTCCCGGTCCAAGTGATATGTAACTCCCATCAGATTTGAAGAAAATCCCGCAGTAAAAATAATGAAAAAAAATCCCTCTTCCCCTTTTCGTCCCTTTTTTCCCTCTTCTCTATTCCCTTCCCCTGGGCTTCAAGGGTAGTTTTATCCCTCTTCCCCTTTTCGTCCCTTCTTTCCCTCTTCTCTATTCCCTTCCCCTGGGCTTCAAGGGTAGTTTTTTACCTTTTGTTTCCGTGGTGTGGTTTTGCTTTCTAATCCTCTCCACGTTCTTTTGTTTTCTCTTTCCTCTTCCTTCCCCTCTTCTTTTTCTTCTTCTTCTTCTTCTTCTTCTTTTTCTCTTTCCCTTCCCTCATCTCCCTCTCCCTTCTTTCTTTTCTCCTCACTCCATGGCAGATATTTCATATGCGTTCTTCTTCTTCTTCCTTCCCTCCTTCATCCTTCCTTCTCCCTTTTGTCTCCTTACATCCTTCTCTCATTTTTCTTCCCTCATCTCAATCTTCCTCCCTTTTTTACTCATCCAGATCTTTCACATGCGTTGGTTTGTAAAACTTTTTATTTTCATCTTCACGACAGGTAGAAAGGTATAGGTACTGTAGGTATGTAGGTAGATATTAAAGGAGTACCTATACCTAGGTGGGTTGTCTGGCAAATAATAAAGTTTAACTGTAAAAGGTCGAAAATTCAATTTTTATTTTCCGTTCTAATGAAAGAGTTCAAATATGTGTGACGTCAAACTTTGGTTGCCCCTGCCTCCTATCCTGGTAAAATCTGTAAACAAAGCATTACTCTCATTTTAAAGGACTTCACCTGGCATTATGCATTTCGCCTCATAAAATTATACATCGGGGTGCACTCAGCCTCGTGACAATTGTCAAGTGGCTACTTGTGTAAATGAGTAGCGAGAAATAGGGTAGGTAGCCCCAAATATGACTGGTGGGGTCAACGAAAAGTGTGTTCACCTATTTTATTTATTTTTATTTAACATACCTATTTATTTTATTATACCTATATATTTTTATATTTATTATTATTTTAATAGTAATTTGAATTTTAAATAGTTTTTTTAGGGCTTTATTTTAAGTGGCAGGGTTCTCACTTACCTACGTGAGCTCTTCCACCCAACCACTGGTTTTTCCTATTTGAAATTATTAGAGTCCTCTAATAATTTCATTTTGAAGCAATTTAAAGAAGGTGAGCACCGCACCTCAGCTGGCAGTGAGTTCCATAATTGTACTGCCGTTACCAGGAGGGAGTTACCCAGCGCTGTGCCTTTGTGTGGTGGCACTTTGAGAAGTTTAATCTCCGCCGATCTTGTGGCATAATTATTTGGTTGTTGGTCCTCATTTTTCCTGCTCTATGACTTTGAAACATCACCCAAGTAAGCGCAACTGATCTATTGACTAACACAAATCATGCAAGAAAGTAGAAGAAAAAGGAGGTAAAGAGGGAATAGGAGAATAGTGAGGTTAGGAGAGTAGAAGGATAAGGAGGTAGAGATATTAGGTGTATAGAGAGAGGTAGGACTGTTAGGAGGTAATAGGAGGTATTACGGGTAGTGTCTACCTGATTCAAAAACACGATAGGAGGGAAGTATATCGACTAACAATTAGTTTATTCAAACTTGTCCTCCTCCGCCTCCTCCTCCTCCTCCTCCTCCTCCTCCTCTTTCTCCCCTTTCTCCTTCTCCTTCTTCAATCTCTCCTCCTCTCCCGCCTTTCCTCCTTCCTCCTCTATTCTCCCTCTCCTTTATCTAACCCAATTCGTGTTTACGCGAAAAGCACAAATTTTCTTTCCCTCCACCCCCTCCGCTCAGTGTTGTAAGTTGTACACGAAAATCCGAAAGGTAATAAAAAGGTACGAGGTAAGAATCTAAAAGCAATAGAGGGAAAGTAATAGACTAGGGTAAGAATCTAAATGTAATAGGGTAAGTAATAGAACGATAGGTAAGTAGCTATTAGAAACGTCTATACTCGTAATCTAGGTTACGAATAAAACACGATTTTTTTCGATTTTTCTCCAATAGGTCACAAGGTCAAGATTTTTTTTAAGATTTGATAGAGGGAGTTTCTACTGTAGCAGCGGAGGTCTTATATCGTCCGGAAATCGAAGAGAGAGAAGGAGTACAGGATAGGAGAAAGAATGTCGGTCCGAAAGCGAACTTTATCTGTTTAGGATGGTCCCAACACAAAGCTTATCCGTTTAGGGTGGTCCGAGCGGGAATCGAAACCGCAAACTAGGTCTCTAATGGAATTCCAATATAAGTCAATCCCTTTTTCTTCTTTTCTGGAGAGAGCTATTGAAATCGGTCGATTTTTTCCCCCTCGAAATCAGGAATCGGGTGAATCCGTTTTGAGGCCCTGCGATCAAACTGAGTAATACCCGGGCAGAAGTATTACAACACGGATTATATTAGTAGAGATAATTGGAAGAGGGGAGGTTATCGTTCCAGAGAGGGAGGGTTGATTTGCATTTTAAGAATAAGGATGTTCGATTAATTTTGAATAAATTAATATAGGTATTTTACAAAAATAATGAATCTTATTTTAAAATCTTTGTCGGACTCATTATTTCAGATTTTAAACGTTTTTTTTTTTTTCAACATGACCATGACCTCTGCAGCAAAAAAATAGATAGGTACCTAATACCTATTGTTGACATTTTGACATTCAAAGAAGCTGGATATGATAAGAAATGTAACAGCCTTTGAATCCTTTGACTCTTACTTAATTACTCCTGAAGCATAAAATGAAGATTTCTTTCAAGTAGGTACATTTTTTTTTTTTTTTTTTTTTTTTTTGTTTTTGGAAAAAAAAAAAAAACTTTTTCTTCCCCCTTCCCTTTTTAATTTTTTTTTTTTTTTTAGCTTTTGGAAACATGAAAAATGACTTTATCTTCCTCTCTCGCTTTTAATCGCACTCTGTCCGGAAAACCCTTTTGAGTTTTTCACTTTCAATGTTTCCCTCTATTTTTCCCCCCTTAAAAAAAGCAGATAGGTAGCAGTAAAACAAAATAAACTGCCGAAAACGCTTCAGCGTAAAATATTCGTAAAAGTTGATGTTTTGAGTGTAAAATTAGGGGAAGCCTGCTAGTGGTTTGTCGGCGCTAATTAGTACTAATTATGTGGCGGCTTTTTAATAGGCTGGCCCTAAAAGTGAAGTGGCTCGGTCAGTGCGATCAGAGGTGTGGGGACGATGTTTGGTGCTCCAGCCCTATTTTAGATGTTAAGCTGTGAGGACTATAATGGGTGTATTGGCCCTGTTTGAGAGTAAAAATAAATTAGTGTACCTACCTACTTGTATGCGTTAGGGATTATATTATTTTACTATACAATGCTGAATGTGCAGTTCCTGGCGTATCATTTATGTTGAGTAACTTTGGGCGCGGTTGGTATCTTGACGGACTAACACTAGTTGTCTTAAGGCAAATTGAGCACTGGGATAAGTAAAGACAAGGTACTTAAATGGCAACCCTATACCTACATGTCTGCACTAGAAAGTTTTTTTTTTTTTTAAGTATGCATGACGGTCACCCGTCCATATACCAACCACGCCCAACGTTCCTTATCTTAAGTGATCCGACAAATAAATGGACGACAGGCCCAAATGTGGGACACGTTCAGATTAAGGTACACCAAGTTAAGCACCTTATACACCGCACTGTTTCAGGTATGCAGGTTGGTAGGAAGGCAGGTAGTTATAGGTCATAATTTATTCTAATTAAGGCTACTTTGTAAACCGAGCTTGTTCTCGCTTAACCTCAATGTCCCCACCGCCTCCCTCTTCCAATCCCCAGACCATCCGATGTTGATGGAATATGTATTGCATATGCATAATTTAACGTGGTCTTTCTCCTTCTTCTCCTTCTCCTTCTCTTACTATTTATTTTTTCTCCTCCTCCTCCTCTTTCTTCTCCCCATTTTCCAAATTCTTCTACTCTTCTTCTCCTACTCTTTTATTTTTCCTATAGGCACTTCTCTTCCTCCTTCTTCTTCTTCTTCTTCTTCTTCTTCATCTTCTTCCTCCTCTTCTCCTTCTGCTTCCTCTCCTCTTCCTTTTTCTTCTTCTTCTTCTCTACCTTCTTTTCCTTCTTCTTCCTCTCTACCTTCTTTTCCTTCTTCTTCCTCTCCCTCTTTATTCTTCCTTCTCCTTTTTCATCTCTTCCTCCTCCTCCCCCTCCTTTTCTCCCCCTATCTCTCCCTAATTAGGCCATAATGACTCTGCCTCCCTCCCAATCCGTCCACTCCAGGGGCGCCTAATCAAATCAGTTTGGTCGAGTGAAAAATAGACACTGTTAATAATGCCGCAATGAGGGGAGGGGTGGTAGTGGTGGAGGGAGGTAAAGGTGGGGTAGGAGGGAAAGGATTAGGAGGAGGAGAAGAGAGGAGAGGTAAAAGGAAGTAGGGGAAGTAAGTTGAATTTTAGTTGAAAGAGGAGAAGTAGGCTGTAGTGTGCCTGCCTTGTAAGCGCCGGTCACCGGTTCGATTCCCGCCCGGGACGAAGTTTATGCTAAACAGACAAGATTCGTTCTCGGAACGGCTGGCTTTCTCCTATCTTGTCCTTCTCTCTTCAATATCAGGAATTCAGGACGTTAAGACCTTCCTTGTTACAGTTCCCTCTATCAAATCTCTTGAAAAAAAGCCGACTGTAAATTTTCCAACCCACTCCCTCCCTCACATTTTTAATCCCCCCTCCCTTATCATCTCCTCCCTTCCTCCCTCCCACCATAAATATTAATTTGCTCGTTGATCTTCCTCTGCTGAATCAGCTGATTCAAGATCACAATGCACGCCCAACACCTACGCAAACAACAACAAACCATCCTCAGTCATCTTGAAAAAGCCTACGAGTGAGGCGAAACTCGAGTCGGTGTAAATAATAATCCCCAACTAAGAACTAAGAACCCTAGTCAAATAGAAAATAAGGTAAGCCATTATCTAAGTTAAGACCTTCCTTGTTACAGTTCCCTCTATCAAATCTCTTGAAAATAACCGACTGTAAATTTTCTAATCCACTCCCTCCCTCACATTTTTAATCCCCCCTCCCTTATCATCTCCTCCCTTCCTCCCTCCCACCATAAATATTAATTTGCTCGTTGAAAAGTTTGCTCGGTATTTACGAAACGAGCCCCAAGGCGGGCTTAAATTTGTGTTTGTACACCACCTCCCTAAATTCGTCTAAAGTCTAAACCTAAATTTTGTCTGTGAAACTAAACTTGTCTAAACCGATAGAAGAGAGAGAGGAAAGGAGGGACGGAGAAAGAGAGGAGTGTGAGAGGGAAGAGAATAGAGACGGAAAAGAGAGAAGAAATGGAGAGAAAAGAGAGAGAAAGAAAGAGGAGAGGAAGAAAGAAAATGAGAAAAGAAAAAGATAAAAATAAAGAGAAAAGAGAGAGAAAAATACTACAAACAAAGATAGCACCTATTTCCCCCTTCCTACCCTCTTTCTAAATTATTTCCCACTTCTTCGATCCTTAAGTTACTTCCCCATCCTTTGTCCCTCCTATCCTTCAAATTTTCCCAGGAGTGGGAAAGGAAATCCGTGAAAATCCCTGCAGATGATCATTAAGAGTGGGAGAAAAAATACGTGAGCAGCACCTATTTCCCCCTTCCTACCCTCTTTCTAAATTAATTCCCACTTCTTCAATCCTTAAGTTACTTCCCCATGCTTTGTCCCTCTTATCCTTCAAATTTTCCCAGGAGTGGGAAAGGAAATCCGTGAAAATCCCTGCAGATGATCATTAAGAGTGGGAGAAAAAATACGTGAGAGTACGTGAGAGGAAGAAAAAGGGAAATAAAGAGGGGAAAATGGGATAGAGAGACAGAGAGGGAGAGAGAGAGAGAGTACACATTTATCTCCACGTACAATCGTGTGAATATCAATGAAGCAGAAATCAAATTCTATTTTTCCCTCTCTCTATCCTTTTCCTTTCCCTCCTCCCTCCCTTCCTTTTTGTGAGTTTGCCCCCGCAATTTTCTGCCTCCCTCTCTTTGTCTGCCTCCCTTTCTCATTTTTCTCTTTTTTTTTCTCTCTATTTCTCATTCTATTTCGCATTCGTCCTACAGTCTCTCTCTCTCTCTCTCTCAGATACCACATCGCAGTAGTTTTAACAAGGGTTCATTTTAAAGATAAGGAGTATGTTTGATTATAATTTCAAATAAATAGATAAAAAGAGCTCACTAGGTGAGAATCCTGCCATTAAAGCCTTAAAAAAAAAAAAAAAAAAAAAAAAAAAAAAAAAAAAAAAAAAATTTCCAAAAGCCAAGAGGGTTTAAACTTTTTTAATCCAAAGAACCATCTTGTGTTGTAGAAATGTAGAAAAGGATTATGAAAGTTTAGAGCTTTTGCTGCACAGCAGCAGGCAGGTTTCCTATTTCAAAAGACAAAAGGGGAAAAAAGGTAAATAAAAAGTACCTACAAAAAACTACGGAGGAAAACAAGAACGAGTGGCGTGTGCATGGCATGGCTGCATTCTTGGAAGCAACATTGCATTTGCACATTTTGCACTCGACAGTTGGCCATATTTTGTTAAAGCAAAGCCGTATTTTCCTTTCGCAATTTTGATTTCAGGTGGAAATGGCTGAGTTCTTCCAAGAACAAACTTCTCTGTACTGTACTAATGCTGGCGTTTACCAACTCGGTATTGAGATAAACTATCATTTTCATTTTGGTTTTTCAGGCGACTACGCGTTACTAATGCTGGCGTTTACCAACTCGGGATTGAGATAAAACGAGGATTCCTCTTAATACCTATCCAGGTCAACCTCGGATTGAACTCAATCCTGAGACAACCCAAGATGGTAAAACTCGACCTAAAAGTCGCACGATAGTTCCAAGGTGGAACGGGCCTATAATGCTATGTTGGACGTGCTTTATCCACACGTCTGAGTCCCTAATCGAAATCCATATTGTTTACGCTTCTGATATCAGAAAAGATTTGAATAAATGTAATCCTTTGTTGTATTATGCAACGCGAACTCCCCAAGTACAAGCGTAAACATTGTTACGCTACCCGGATACCCTCTTGGTGGCGAGGACGAGGGAAGGAAAGGGAGTTTAGGAGAGACTAATATTTAGTTCGCACAATTTTTTTTAGTTTCATTATTTTTCCTTCAGAATTATCTTTTACATAATGAGGTGAGTAAGTATAGGTACCTACATAAATAAATAGTACTTATTGAATAGGTAATGATTAATACACACTTTACTTTACATATTTACATAATGGAGGAGTTGCAATTGGGAAAATATTATTAATAAGAGGTCGATTCCTACGTAAAAAGTTGTGAAAAATCCAAACACGACGCTCTTCCGATCTAAGTAACTTTAAAAGGTCGAAAATTTAATTTTTAATTGCCGTTCTAATAAAAAAGTTCGAAGAGATTTCACGTCAAAATGCGCAGAAACGCTTGCGCACAAACAAACGGAGCGGGAGTCATGAATTATGACGTCATCGCCTACGGGAGCGTATGCCGTGACGTCAAAGTTTACGATTTACCGGTATTTTGTAAATCGATTTATCTCGGTATCTAGAAGTCGTAGAAGAAAAAGAAAAATTCCGTTGGTCCTCATTTTTCCTGCTCTATGACTTCGAAACATCACCCAAGTAAGCGCAACTAATCTATTATAGTAATTATCTACATATGCCACTTTAGGTGTTAAAAGGTTAATCATATTTGCCGAATTCCATTAAAATCCTACAGACTTCGAGAGTTATGTTGAAACAAACAGACAAACAGGCAGACACACTAAATGGAAATTTTTCAAGTAAAACTTTGACCTTATTTCGTTCGTTTAACGAAGCTTAGTATGTTCATTGTTCATAGGTACCTTTTACTTACTGAGAGATTGTATCTCGCTTTATAGCAAGTTTACGCTAGATCTGCATAAATACAGGTACATTTCCTACTTATACTTACCAATAGCACGTAAAGCTCTACAGTCTAGCTCGAATAAATCCTCCAACAGGGACCTATCTGGGATTTAAATTTCAAATCTCCATCCCCTAATTTACATTGCTAATATCTACTCTGCATCCTGGTTTCCAAGGCCGTTATCGGGGGGTTTATAGGGTCTTATTTGCCCCGGACCTTCTTAAGAGAGCCTTGGATTCAGAGGTTGGAGGGTGGCAGCCTAATAATGCCACAAAATTTAGCGTAGTATTGAGGACAAGTCTTTATGTTTAACGCAATTGAAATTCCTCTTTACTTTCCTTTCATTTTGTGGTTTGGAACACAGCACAAGCCTTCAGGCACACTCCATTTGTCAAGGGTCTATGTTTACCTGGATCTTGGGATCAATAGAGTTTGAAGAAACCATTCACCGATGAAAATTTGTAATGAAACAGTAAGGAGAGTACTTTTTACTTTCCTTATCCTATAGGAAGGAAAGTAATGTAATCGGGTCAAATTTTCAATGGTCAGATTTTAGTGCCAAAACACGTTTTGAGGTCCCTAGAGCCTAAATCCAAAGTTTCAGCCATTGGTCCGTGTGATTTTTAGTGCCAAAACACGTTTTGAGGTCCCTAGAGCCTAAATCCAAAGTTTCAGCCATTGGTCCGTGTGTGTGTCTGTGTGTGTGTCTGTCTGTCCGTCTGTAAACAAAATATCTCGAGAACGGTAAGAGCTAGCTAGAGACTTGAAATTTGGTATGTAGCTGTCAAATGTGACAAGGATGCGACACGAAACTTTTGGTTAAGACCGGTCTCTCCTATTAACATTGACTCCTATCATCCTTGTTTACCCTTTCTATATCCTGTACCTTCTTCTTCTCCTTCTTTTTCTCCTCCTCCTTCTTCTTCTCCTTCTTCTTCTTTTTCTCCTTCTTCTTCTTCTCATCCTCCTCCTCCATTTTCTTCTCATCCATTTCCTCCTCCTCTTCCTCCTTTTCACATCTCTATGTATCCTTGGGGCGTATTTTTTTATCTCCACTGTAATATCACGGTATTATCGGGAAACTAGTCGCTTTGAGAGCAAAATAGATGTTTTGGTACATAGGGACTACATACTCTAGGTCAGGGGTCGGCAACCTTTTCAATGCACGGGCGCAATCTGTTTAGGTCCTGAAGGTGGCGGATGCGATTTTGCCGACCCCTGCTCTAGGTACCTACTATACATGTGCATGTCTCACTAGTTGATTTTCGAACCTAGAATCTGTCACATCAACAGATCGTTGTGTGTGTAGTTCTTAGGCCATATTTTCACCTGCTTAAAACCTGAAATTTGCGCAAAATTTTGTCTAAGTTGAGCTGTAAGCTTAACTAAGCTCGGACCGATCTGTCAAAAGACCCGTTTGGGAAGACCAGTTCAGACTGTTCAGAGACAGTCATATCGTGTGTACCGTTCTTTCTCCGCCTTTTCTTCACTTCCCTTCTCCTCCTGTCATTCCGATTCAAATTTTCCGACCTGTACAAAAAGACCAATATGCACTTTTGCTTCCGCAGTGAGTATTTCCCACATAATGTACAATTAAGGTTAACGGGGGACCCAGACACCTTCATTTATTCCCTGCTAATATTTCCATCACGTAGTAAATCCCCGAATGCTTAACGTTTAAGCGGGATTTTTTTTTTTTTTTTTTTTTTTTGCAGCGGAGGTCTTATATCGTCCGGAAATCGAAGAGAGAAGGAGTACAGGATAGGAGAAAGAATGTCGGTCCGAAAGCGAACTTTATCTGTTTAGGATGGTCCCAGAACAAACCTTATCCGTTCAGGGTGGTCCGAGCGGCAATCGAAACCGCAACCTAGGTCTCTAATGGAATTCCATTATAAGTCAATCCCTTTTTCTTCTTTTCTGGAGAGAGATATTGAAATCGGTCGATTTTTCCCCCTCGAAATCAGGAATCGGGTGAATCCGTTTTGAAGCCCTGCGATCAAACTGAATAATACCCGGGCAGAAGTATTACAACACGGATTATATTAGTAGAGATAATTGGAAGAGGGGAGGTTATCGTTCCAGAGAGGGGAGGGATTTTTCTCTCCCTTTTTCCCTTGAAAGGGAAAAAGCCATTTTTATTACCACTTTATCTATCTGCTTTCGGCCATTTTTCCACTGATGGCGTTTACGATTACAAATTAATGGGAAAAATTTCGGGGCAAACTACTAAACATGCTCTAGGAAAAGAAAATTAGTCTTCAGTGAACTGAAGAACTCAGAAACTGAATACCTCATCCCTAAAGGGGAAAACCAAATCGAACCCAAAATCCAATACACATTCGTAGATACCTAAATGGAGGAGTTGCAATTGGGAAAATATTAAATATAAGGTCGATTCCTACGTAAAAAGTTTTGAAAAATCCAAATCTGAGGTCAAAACTCGGAAAAAGTAACTTTAAAAGGTCGAAAATTTAATTTTTAATTGCCGTTCTAATAAAAAAGTTCGAAGAGATTTCACGTCAAAATGCGCAGAAACGCTTGCGCACAAACAAACGGAGCGGGAGTCATGAATTATGACGTCATCGCCTACGGGAGCGACCCGTTCCCATCACCTGTCGTAGGGGGAAAAATCGTGTCGTGTCTAGTGAGAACACCCTCATTTAAATTACATTGCCTACAAGCTAGAAGGACATTCGGAGAAAAAAAAAAATCGTATGAAACTCACGTCAAGCGAACAATTGAGAACGGGCCTTTAGAGTTGGGATTTTAAGCCAGCTATTCACGATCAGACCGTCTGACAGAACGCGGTCTTACAGACCAGGTCAGTGACAGACCACGGTCTTACAGACCAGGTCAGTCAGACCGCGGTCTCACAGACTAGGTCAGTCAGACCGTCTTAACGTGTGTGGCGGAAAAAGCTTGGGACGCAGGTCTGTCCGAGAATCTGAGCGTGAACCCCTCCCTGTTCAGGTTGACCTGACAGGCACACCTTTTCAGCCGTACCTGTCAGGTCTACCTGATATTGTGTGTACCTACTCATCAGATATCAGGTAGACCTGATAGCTGGACCTGATCAGGTCTACCTAATGGTGAGTGGCTGGCCTTAGCCTGGATTCAATCAATGTGAGTAGACGGATAGCTTGTCACTCTGTGTGACCAAAACAAAAATTGTCAAACTACCTATATGGGACGGACTATAAACTGCAGCGCGCGAGGGAGAAGGATTTTCCGTTTCCACCAATACCGAACGAAAGTGAGTTTTCTTTTCCCCTCTTTCTCCCCTCCCCGCTTGGGATGTGAATTTTTCAATGGCAAACCCTCTCTCCCCTCTCTTCCACTATGTCTCTTCCCCTCTCTCGCTGTTCCTTCCCCTGTTTTCCTTCTTTCCTTTCTAGTTTCTATAGTTCATCCAGATCAATGTGACAGCAATGAGTCATCAACCCAAAATGAATGAACCAATCAGATTGCAGGAAATCCTTACATCGTTGCAATTGAGGTAAAGGTCTATTTTTGATAAACTCTCTCTTTTAAAGTGCAGAGGTAGCTCTAAGGTCAGAGGTTGGATTCCAAAACAGGTGAGGTAAAGGTCTATTTTTGATACACTCTCTCTTTTAAAATGCAGGGGTAGCTCTAAGTTCAGAGGTTGGATTCCAAAACAGGTAAGGTGGATATCGCCTTACCTGACTTTGTTTCACTGTCGGAGGAAGCACTGTGCAAAATTCTTTCCCCTTTTAAAGATTCTCTACCATTGCACATGTGACATGTTTGGCAACAATGCCTATTTTTTTGCTGTCACATTGATCTGGACACACTATAGTGGGTTAGACAAATAAAAGAGGGAAGAAGAGGTCATCTAACTCATCTATTGGGGAAATGAAAGGGGTATACCACAGTCGGACCATCCACAAGAACAGGAAGAGAAGGTGGTGTAGATAGAAAAATAGTTAGCTGGGTATGTAGAGAGAATTACCTCGGTAAAAAGATATCGTGAATTTATTGGAGGGAGTTACCCAGCGCTGTGCCTTTGTGTGGTGGCACTTTGAGAAGTTTAATCTCCGCCGATCTTGTGGCATAATTATTTGGTTGCGCTAGGTGTTCAAAGGCTCCCACCAGGTATTCCGGACATTTCTGATTCAACAGCTTGTAAAGCCTCAGTTAGCCCAATTTATCAAATGATGATGATACATGGTCATAACGCCACAGATTGCAGACATATCTGACACATGCATTATGGGCCACCTGAAGCGATCGACTTAGTTCCGATGTTAGTCCACAGCCATATACCACATCGCAGTAGTTTTAACAAGTGTTCATTTTAAAAATAAGGAGGATGATTGATTAATTTCAAATAAATAGATAAATAAAAAAAAAAACTGACCTTATTAGAAAATCTGCTTCGGGGAAAAACGCAGCATTTAAAAGGGTTGATTTTGATTTGCATTTTAAGAATAAGGATGTTTGATTAATTTTGAATAAATTAATATATTTTACAAATAATGCATCTTATTAAATTTAAATTTTCTTCGGACTTAACTCGTGACGATTGTCCTATTTCATATTTTATTATTACTTTTTTTTACATGACCATGATGAACTCATGCAGCAGCAGCAAAAAAAAAAAAAAAGTAGCTAGGTATTGTTGACATTTTGACATTTAAAAAAGCTACATGATAAGAAATGCAACAGCCTTTGAATCCTTTGACTTAATTACTCCTGAAGCATGAAATGACGATTTCTTTCAAGTACACTTTTTTTCTAGCTTTTGGAAACATGAAAAATGACTTAATTTTCCTCTCTCGCTTTTAATCGCACTCTGTCCGGAAAACCCTTTTGAGTTTTTCACTTTTAATGTTTTCCTCTATTTTTCCCCCTTAAAAAAAGCAGATAGAGAGCGCAGTAAAACAAAATAAACTGCCGAAAACGCTTCAGCGTAAAATATTCGTAAAAGTTGATGTTTTGAGTGTAAAATTAGGGGAAGCCTGCTAGTGGTTTGTCGGCGCTAATTAGTACTAATTATGTGGCGGCTTTTTAATAGGCTGGCCCTAAAAGTGAAGTGGCTCGGTCAGTGCGATCAGAGGTGTGGGGACGATATTTGGTGCTCTAGCCCTATTTTAGATATTAAGCTGTGAGGACTATAATGGGTGTATGGCCCTGTTTGAGAGTAAAAAAAAAAATTAGCGTACCTATTTGTATGCGTTAGGGATTATATTAGGTATTTTATTATACAATGTTGAATGTGCAGTTCCTGGCGTATCATTTATGTTAAGTAACTTTGGGCGCGGTTGGTATCTTGACGGACTAACACTAGTTGTCTTAAGACAAATTGAGCATTGGGATAAGTTAGTAAAGACAAGGTACTTAGATGGCAACCCTATACCTACATGTCTGCACTAGAAAGTTTTTTTTTTGAAGTATGCATGACGGTCACCCGTCCATATACCAACCGCGCCCAACGTTCCTTATCTTAAGTGATCCAACAAATAAATGGACGACAGGCCCAAATGTGGGACACGTTCAGATTAAGGTACACGTTCAGATTAAGGTACACCTTATACACCGCACTGTTTCAGGTATGCAGGTTGGTAGGAAGGCAGGTAGTTATAGGTCATAATTTATTCTAATTAAGGCTACTTTCAGAGAGGGGAGGGAAGGGTAGGAAATTAGAGTGCACACAGTTCTCAGGGTAGGGGAAGTCACGCGATCGCCTTATGACGTCACTCTTTGACGGCACGCTCAAGGTGGGGGTATCTTATAGAACGATACAAATTACTACATTCTTTTTTCCCTCTCCTCGCTCTTTTCCCCTCCCCTTCTTTCCTCTCTCTCTCTCTCTCTCTCTCTCTCTCTCTTCCCCCCCTTCAGGGTAGGAGAAAGTCACGCGATCGCCTTATGACGTCACTCTTTGACGGCACGCTCAGGGTGGGGGTATCTTATAGAACTATACAAATTACTACATTCTTTTTTCCCTCTCCTAGCTCTTTTCCCCTCCCATTCTTTCCTCTCTCTCTCTCTCTCTCTCTCTCTCTCTCTCTCTCTCTCTCTCTCTAAGGGGGAACTTTCTACATACCTTCTGATTTGGGTGGCCGTTGTCCGAAAAGAACCAAAGAACATTTTGGGTAACTAACAGATTAGGTGTCTATTATTATTGTAATTAGGTAAGTTACTAAATAAGGTGATTCATGAGGGGGAACTTACTACATACCTTCTGATTTGGGCGGCCGTTGTCCGAAAAAGAACCAAAGAACATTTTGGGTAACTAACAGATTAGGTGTCTATTATTATTGTAATTAGGTAAGTTACTAAATAAGGTGATTCATCAAGTTATTATTTTACTCTTACTCACATAAAAAGGATACTTAGTTAACACTTAAAGAGATACTAATTGAATATTTTTTTTTTTTTTACTTAATTAGACGTTTGTTAAATAAATAAAATTGTTAAATAATAAGATAAATAAGTAGGTAGATAATATCTAGAGATTAGATGGACCGGTCCTTACTTCAAATGATCTCTTTTATGATTTCTCATTTACGTTATTTGTTTTACATTGTTTTACAAATTTGTTTTACATTGATAATTACTAATTAGGTAGGTAAAGGTACCTAACAATAAAACAAGCTGGGTTCCTATGGGTTAATGTGCAAAATCCAGATTTACCTACCCATAAAACAGATGTTTGCAAAAAAAAAAAAAAATATAAAGGCTCAAAATAAAATTTAAAAAAAGATAAAAATGAAAAAATGCGGAAAGCAAAAAGTAAAAAAAAAATACTTCAAAAGCCAGACAAAAAATATCAACCTTTTTTTTATTGCCTAGGTATTTTTGAAAAAATTGCGATACGATTTTTTTCCTCGTAGCACGAGAACTGAAAACGAAATTCACTGTCGACCGGTCTCGTGCAACATTTGCAAAGGACTGAATTCCATACTCGTAACTCGACTGAAAACAGCATTTTTTCCTCCTGATTTTTTCTTCTTCCTATCTTTTTCTTGCTTCTGGCCGTACTTCTCGGGGTAGAATTTTCCCCAGCTAAAAATCCTGCACTCTGACTCGAGTAGCTTGAGAATTTTCGAGTTTTCTAGGCCCGTTCCCATCTCCTGTCGTTCGGGGAAAAATCGTGTCGTGTCTAGTGAGAACACTCTCATTTAAATTACATTGCCTACAAAAGCTACAAGGACATTCGGAGAAAAATAAAATCGTATGAAACTCACGTCAAGCGAACAATTGAGAACGGGCCTTTAGAGTTGGGATTTTAAGCCAGCTATTCACGATCAGACCGTCTGACAGAACGCGGTCTTACAGACCAGGTCAGTGACAGACCACGGTCTTACAGACCAGGTCAGTCAGACCGCGGTCTCACAGACTAGGTCAGTCAGACCGCGGTCTTACAGACTAGGTCAGTCAGACCACGGTCTTACAGACCAGGTCAATCAGACCGTCTTAACGTGTGTGGCGGAAAAAGCTTGGGACGCAGGTCTGTCCGAGAATCTGAGCGTGAACCCCTCCCTGTTCAGGTTGACCTGACAGGCACACCTTTTCAGCCGTACCTGTCAGGTCTACCTGATATTGTGTGTACCTACTCATCAGATATCAGGTAGACCTGATAGCTGGACCTGATCAGGTCTACCTAATGGTGAGTGGCTGGCCTTAGCCTGGATTCAATCAATGTGAGTAGACGGATAGCTTGTCCCTCTGTGTGACCAACACAAAAATTGTCAATTATTAAATATGTTTATATTAGACATCCTAGGTTATAAAGTTATGAAATAGGTAACTACAAAATAGGTAACTACGTTCCCTTTCCAAGGAAAACCAAGGAAAACTTACAAGGAAAAGTTTTCCTTGAAAAAGTCCACGGAGATGGACGAAACTCGAGTCGGATAAGATCAAAACCGGAACGTGTATCCATTGTATCATATAAAGGTAATAAATTTAGTATAGTTACCTATTTCATAAAAAAATTGTCAACCTATATGGGATGGACTATAAACTGCAGCGCGCGAGGGAGAAGGATTTTCCGTTTCCACCAATACCGAACGAAAGTGAGTTTTCTTTTCCCCTCTTTCTCCCCTCCCCGCTTGGGATGTGAATTTTTCAATGGCAAACCCTCTCTCCCTCCCCTTCTTCTATTCCCTCTCTTCAACTATGTCTCTTCCCCTCTCTCGCTTTTCTTTCCCCTGTTTTCCTTCTTTCCTTTCTATAGTTCATCCAGATCAATGTGACAGCAATGAGTCATCAACCCAAAATGAAGGAACCAATCAGATTGCAGGAAATCCTTACATCGTTGCAATAAAATTGAGGTAAAGGTCTATTTTTGATAAACTCTCTCTTTTAAAGTGCAGAGGTAGCTCTAAGGTCAGAGGTTGGATTCCAAAACAGGTAAGGTGGATATCGCCTTACCTGACTTTGTTTCACTGTCGGAGGAAGCACTGTGAACGCTTGGCGGCATTTTACTGCTTTTTGGCGGTTTTCGGTGTAATTTAACAATATCTCGGGAACGGTATAAGCTAGAGACTTGAAATTTGGTATGTAGTTCATAAATGTGACAAGGATGCAACACAAAACGTTTGGTTGAGATAGTTGCTGCGCTTGGCGGTATTTTGACTGCTTTTGGACAGATTTCGACCGATTTGGCGGTTTTCAGCTATAGCGACAAAACGGTTAGAGACATTGTAAAAGTTAGGGTAAAAGAACACTCAAATAAGCACATTGATCTGAACACACTATAGTCGCGACCTTTATCTAGTTTGCTGCCCGTATTATACCGCGGTAGGTAAATAGATAGAAAAATAGTTAGCTGGGTATGTAGAGAGAATTACCTCGGTAAAAAGATATCGTGAATTTATTTGCGTTAAAGCAGAGCCTTTTTTACAACTTTTTGTGGATATCACAGCATTACTTAAGTGCTTCCTTTACAATAAATCTCCATCTTTCAATAATCTTTTTACACTGGTAATGTCGCCACTTGTCGCTACTCGATTAAAGTAGCTACTCAATTGTCCTCACGAGGCTGAGTGCAACCCGAAAAGATACATATTTAAGAAGATAGATTACGATTAATACCTAGATAGATTTTCAATTTGCTGGATTGAACTACGTACTACCTACATCGGGAAGAATGGAATTTATAGGCTTGGATAAAAGGCGGATGTTTTGTGTAGGTGTCCATGTGTCCATTTTATAGCTGTAGGAATATATACCTACATACTTATCCTATTTTTAGGTAGGTAGGTATTTTTTCAATTTTTTTCCCAAGGTTTTTTTTTAATTTAAAATTAAAATTCCAGAAAAGTTTCAAAATAGCTTTAAAAAACGGGTTAGATTGGCAGCTTGGGCCATTATGCTAACAGTTTAAGAGTCAGAAATACCTATAGATAGAGAAAGGAGTATTTCCTTCAAAGGACAGAGAGAGAGAGAGAGAGAGAGAGAGAGAGAGAGAGAGAGAGAGAGAGGGAGGGCCTGTGTATTTAAAAAATTTTCTGTGTGTTGAGAGAGAGAGAGAGAGAGAGAGAGAGAGAGAGAGGAAGGTCATGTGTATTTAAACAATTTTCTGTGTTTGTAAAGTTGGAAAATTACAATTATGAATTTCCTTTCCTTCCCCCACTTAAATTTTAAAATTTTCAAAGTTTTGAGTTTCAATTTCATTAGGTTGGTAGTACCTATCTACCCACCTATAATACTTAACTTTTTTTTTAGGTTTGACAGAGGGAACTGTAACTGCTATAGTCTTATCGTCCCGAAATCGAAGAGAGAAGGAAGACAGGATAAGAGAAAGCCAGCCGTTCCGAGAACGAACATTATCCCATCAGGATAAAATCCGCCCCGGGCGGGAATCGAACCCGGGTCTAGCGCGAGCCGTTCCGAGAACGAACATTATCCCATGAGGATAAAATCCGCCCCGGGCGGGAATCGAACTCGCGGCCTAGCGCTTACAGGATAAAATCCGCCCCGGGCGGGAATCGAACCCGCGGCCTAGCGCTTATAACCCGTTCCGAGAACGAACATTATCCCATCAGGATAAAATCCGCCCCGGGCGGGAATCGAACCCGCGGCCTAGGTGTTCCGAGAACGAACATTATCCCATCAGGATAAAATCCGCCCCGGGCGGGAATCGAACCCGCGGCCTAGCGCTTCCATCGAGAACGAACATTATCCCATCAGGATAAAATCCGCCCCGGGCGGGAATCGAACCCGCGGCCTAGCGCTTACAAGGTAGAAGTCTTATCGTCCCGAAATCGAAGAGAGAAGGAAGACAGGATAGGAGGAAAGCCAGCCGTTCCGAGAACGAACATTATCCCCGCCCCGGGCGGGAATCGAACCCGCGGCCTAGCGCTTACAAGGCAGACGCACTACCAACTAAGCTAACTAGGCTGGCAAAGAGAGAAGGAAGACAGGATAGGAGAAAGCCAGCCGTTCCGAGAACAAACATTATCCCATCAGGATAAAATCCGCCCGGGCGGGAATCGAGGATAGGAGAAAGCCAGCCGTTCCGAGAACGAACATTATCCCATCAGGATAAAATCCGCCTCGGGCGGGAATCGAGCCCAGTGGCCTAGCGCTTACAAGGCAGACGCACTACCAACTAAGCTAGCTAGGCTGGCTGAACCTTAACTTAATTTATGCCGTAGGACGAAAGCCAGCCGTTCCGAGAACGAACATTATCCCATCAGGATAAAATCCGCCCCGGGCGGGAATCGAACCCGGGTCTAGCGCCGTTCCGAGAACGAACATTATCCAGGATAAAATCCGCCCCGGGCGGGAATCGAACCCGCGGCCTAGCGCTTACCGCCTCGAGAACGAACATTATCCCATCAGGATAAAATCCGCCCCGGGCGGGAATCGAACCCGCGGCCTAGCGCTTACAATAGACGTCAGGATAAAATCCGCCCCGGGCAGGAATCGAACCCGCGGCCTAGCGCTTACAAGGCAGGCGCGCCACCAACCAAGCTAACTAGGCTGGCGCGATTACAAAATCTCCCACTGAAGAAATCTCCCTCAAAATGAGCTCTAACAAAATTGTACCAACTAAGCTGACTAGGCTGGCTATTAATTATCTTGATTTCAACCCTACTGTTTACCATCTTCCTCCGGACAAAGTTAACTAGGCTGGCCTATACCTAACTATTCAGTGTTAAGTTGTCAAATGTTTTTGGGCATTAAATTACGTTCGTTTCGTTACTTAGCCCTTTAAAAAAAATGGGTAGGTGACTGGATTGATCTATAGATAACCGTAACAACGGATGTCTTTTCGTTCCGAACTCGAAGAGATAAGGAGGACAAGATAGGAGAAAGCCAGCCGTTCCGAGAACGAACCTTATCTGCTTAGGATCAAGTTCGCCTCAAGTGTGTACCCGTACAATGCTATATGATGAGTAGTTATTGGGAGGGACACTTTCTTGTACAAAATTTGTATGAACGCCCGAAAACTTATTGATTATGCAATGTGCAATACAAGATAGATATACCTCTGTCGTTCCTGGGGATAAAGGCGACTTTATTTCAGAGAGACCCCGGAGGTCCCGGGTTCGGTTATGAAGTTCTGTTGCATTCTGCGTTGACTGTGATACAGTATGGCGCTATGAAGTAGGTAAGAGGGGGTAAAAATTAAAACCCTTCCACGCCTCCTTCTCTCTGTCTCTCTCTTTTCCTCTTCCTCCTCCTTTTCATTATCCTCCTCTTTTTACTCCTCTCTTTCTTCCTATTCCTCATTTTTCTCCTCCTCCTTTTTCTTACTTCTTCTTCTCCTCCTCCTCCTCCTCCTCCTCCTCCTAAACTTATTTCAATTCTCGCTCGCTCCCATCACATTTCCGTTTTTCTTAATTTTCTCTTATCTTCTTTCCTCTTCCTCTTCTTCTTCTCCTTGTCCTTACCGCAGTCGGTTTCTTTCGTTAATTTTCTCATCCATCACTTTCTGTATTTCCGTCTTCCTTCTCTCGTTCTTCTTCTTCTTCCTTCTCTTGTTCTTCTTCTTCTTTTTCTTCTTCTTCCTTCACTCGTTCGTCTCTAAGTGAAAAACTTAACCGCCATCACCCTTCCCACAGACAAACCGCATAGCGAAACTGTAAAAATGTAGATGGGGAAGAGAAGGAGAAGAAGAGGTTAAGGAGGAGGAGGAGGAGGAAGAAGAAAACGAGAAGACGAAGAAGGAGTTGAAGGGGGAAAGAAGTTTAAGAAGACAGAGAAATAGAACGAAAGGAAGAAGGGAAATGTGAAGGAAGACACCGAGAAGGAAAGAGAAGGTGGCGAAAGAGAATAGTATGGAGAAGAACGGAGGAGAACGAAAGAGGAGAAGATTATGCAAAAAAGAATGATGCACAAACTTCGTAAAAAGAACGAAGTCAAGATTAATAAGGAAAACAAGAATGAGGAAAGGAGGAGAACGAGAACGGAGAGAAAAAAACAAAAAAAAAATGATTTGAAGCGTTCACAAGAAGGAAAGAAGAAATGATAAAGAATGAGGAAGAGGAGACAAAAGGAATTACAGAAGGAAATGGAAGAGAAAAGAAAAACAAGTATGGGAAAAAATTGAAATAGAAGGCGAAGAGAGAAAAGAAGAATGAAAAAGAAGACGAAAATGATACAAGAATGAAGGCAGAAAAGTTGATGGAATTAGAACGATAGAATGACGGAGTTAGATAAGATGGAACAAGAAGAAGAAGAAGAAGAAGAAGAAGAAGAAGAAGAAGAAGAAGAAGAAGAAGAAGAAGAAGAAGAAGAAGAAGAAGAAGAAGAAGAAGAAACGGCAGCGTGATGGAAATTAATGAATTATATTCGAAATAACACGAAATAATAAATAAATAATATAAAATTTCGAGACGCAGAAGATTTATATTAATAAATTAATTTAACCCAAAAAGACAGATGAATACAAGATTCGAGCGATAAATCATTGCGGATGTTTTCCCCTGCGGCGCGCGGCGTTTGAAAAGTTTCACCCCGAAATGTTTGTTTCTATGTGTGTGTTTTTATGACAGATGTATACAGGGTGTTCAATAATGTACTGAAACAAATTGGTAATTAATTATTACAAAGTTTCGTCCGTATTTTTATGTTATTTTATTTTTTTCCTAAGAGGTGTGATAACTGCTCAGGTTTTATTTATCGTCCCGACAGCGAGGAGAGAAGGAAGACCGGATGGGAGAAAGCCAGCCGTTCCGAGAACAAACCTTATATGTTTATAATAAAGTTAGCCCCGGAGAGACTGAGTCGCTCGACCCAAATCGCTCATCTGCCCGGTCGCTATGGTCGGAATTCCCAGGTACTTTCGGGATAGGGCTGAAAAGTTCAGGTTTTATTTATCGTCCCGACAGCGAGGAGAGCAGGAAGACCGGATGGGAGAAAGCCAGCCGTTCCGAGAACAAACCTTATATGTTTATAATAAAGTTAGCCCCGGAGAGACTGAGTCGCTCGACCCAAATCGCTCATCTGCCCGGTCGCTATGGTCGGAATTCCCAGGTACTTTCGGGATAGGGCTGAAAAGCCCTCGAAGTGGCACATTTTCGGTGGGAGGTGGGAATGGCACCTTTTAGAATCTTTGGATTAGCTGAAAAGCTCTCGAAGTGGCACATTTTCGGTGGGAGGTGGGAATGGCACCTTTTAGAATCTTTGGATTCGTAGTGACCCAGTAGGTATGAAAAAACGTACGTTTTGAATTGCTTACAACCGTAAGGTGTGCTTCTTACAATCATGTCTCTAATTTGACAAGGTATAAGCAGAATAGAATAGAATTATACCCTGTTTATACTGCCAGAATAAGACTGAAAAGTCCCTTTACCCCCGCAGTCTAAACAAGGTCTTATGTATTTGGTACATAAGTAGATACACATACGTATACCGTATACGTATACGCGTACCAAGATACAGTCGACTCTCGGTAATTCAAACCTTCGATAATTCGAAACTCTCGATAAATCGAAGCAACTGTCTGGTCCCTTGAAAAACTCTCGATATTTCGAAAAAAATCAATGCATTTTGGTACGCTCGATAAATCGAAGTAAAAAGAATTGGACCAAGAAAAAAAACACTCTATAATTCGAAGTTTGTCTACCAAAAACACTCGATAATTCGAAATTTCCAGTTTAAACTTGTTAATCTCTGCGCTTGTTTTTCTCTTGATACATTATAGAAATCCTTTCATATTTTAGAAATTGTGGCCTATGGTCCAAGTTATTGCTACAAAGCAAACCAAAATAACAGATTT
>NW_007377451.1:596166-597372 GCF_000475195.1 Diaphorina citri | reverse complement strand
GAAAGTCAATTTGTTTAATATTCAGTTTATTATTATTATTATTGATTTGATTTTACTTTCATTTTCATCTTTCATGTAATGATTTAAAATCTAGACTAGAGCCCGTTCTCCCTTTATTCCTAAATCTCGCACTATCGACTGAAGTGTTATCTAAAACTTTCTCGCTTTAATTCATAGGTCGTCGCGACAAATTTCAAGATCAGAACTCATTTGTATGAGAAAATGTGAAAAAATCCTACAAAGGTTTTTTGCCTTTTTGGTTTTCTGGACAAAATTTGCCCCACCACTTTCGTGTTCCTGGTAAAAAGACCTTTAATTTGGTATATTATAGGTCGACCAGGTTTGGATAAGTCCTTCTATGGGGACAGACACACAGACAGACAGACACCGAAGCGAATATACAATAGCTCGTCCAACAGCCTTGAAGAGACAAAAAAAAAAAAAAAAAAAAAAAAAAAAAAAAAAAAAAAAAACAGCCTCATTTTAATTCCTTCCATGAAAACCAGCCCATGTGAATTTGAATAATTATCTTGTACATTATACATTTTGTTACATACAAAATTACACATTTTTGCAAACTATCCCTATGACCTATCAGAATCAGACGGACAAATTTATTCAATATGGCCTCCATTTGTGCATTTGTAACAGAGGGACATTGACAAAACAGTGTAACATTTATAAATGGTTCACAACGAAAATAATAGAAAGTAAAATTATGAGACTTTATACATAACAGAGTCTGTGAATAGAACAGTTGCGCTTGGTAGCCTACTGTTGGAGTAAAGGGACTTTTCAGTCCTATGCGAGCAGTATAAATAAGCACTATTATTATTATTTTTACATGGGTGAAGTTTCTAGGTCAAAGAGGAACAACGGATTTTTTCTTTTTCTTCTACGACTTCTAGATCCCGAGATAAATCGATTTAAAAAATACTGGTAGGTCTTGATTTTGACGTCATGGCATACTCTCCCGTACGCGATGACGTCATAGTTGACTACTCCTCCCGCTTCGTTTGTTTGTGGTCATGCGTTTCTGCGCATTTCGTGAACTTTGACGTCACGACTCTTTAAACTTTTTTTTTCAGTTTTGACGTCAGATTTGGATTTTTCACAATTTTTACGTAGGAATCGACCTTTTATTAATGGCTAATTTTTACCCTATTGCAACTGCTCTATTGAAACACGCATTAGATTCAGGCCGCT
>NW_007377451.1:543508-595417 GCF_000475195.1 Diaphorina citri | reverse complement strand
GAGAGAGAGAGAGAGAGAGAGAGAGAGAGAGAGAGAGGGAGAGGTGAGATAGAAAAGAGAACGACCCTGAACGTAGGAAAAGGAGGGAGGGAGGAAGGGAGTATGTATGTACATTCCGTAGTTGGGAATGTACATATGTAGATAGGTATGTATATGTATGTATGTAGGTATGGAAAGGAGTCAGGTAGGGAGGGGAAGTATATATGTATAGAACGGGTAGGTAGGTAGGTAGGTATAATAATCATTATAAGGTCAAGGCTTTGCATCACCTGGCACTCTTTATGTTGGGAAGAGGGAGAGAGACATAGAGGGAGACGAATAGGAAGAGAGACATAGAGGGAGACGAATAGGAAGAGAGACATAGAGAGAGACGAATAGGAAGAGAGACAGAAGGAGGGAGAGAAAAGAAAAGGAAGATAAAGATAGAAAGAGGGGAAGGAAGGGAGATTAATTGGAAGGGACATAGAGAGATGGAGAGAGAGGAGAAAAGAGAGGAAGAGAAATCTTGAGAGGGAGAGAGCAAGATAGAAAGAGAGGAATAGAAATCTTGAGAGAGAGAGAGAGAGAGAGAGGAGGGGAGAGTGAGATGAAGATGTCAAGCCTCTGGCCTAGTTTTCCAAGTACCAACATAGTTAACATAGTATGTACTTGGAGAGAGAGAGAGAGAGAGAGAGAGAGAGAGAAAGAAAGAGAGAGAGAGAGAGAGATCTTGTTCTACATGCTGTTTAGATTTGTTTCGAATGATAGAAAAAAGAAAGTAGAAAATGACAGAAAAAAATAGTTAGAGAAAGAAAAAAGCTTGAGAAAAAAAGTTGAAAATGGAGTAAGACATAAGATATGGGATGAAAAAAAAGGAGTTTAAAAGAGAGAAAGGGAGAGAGAGAGAGGCAGGGAGAGACAGTATTAAAAAGTCTATACGCTTTTCATCTATGGTCCCTAAAGAGACTTCCATTAGAATCAAACAGAAATGAATTGCAAATTGCAACTGATCAAAAGAAGGAACAGACGATGTCTTCTAAAGGTGGAAACACACTACCATCACGTGACGTCACGTGATGGTAGTGTGTTTCCACCTTAAGTTATGCTAGGAAGATAGAAAGATACAAAAAATACATATTCATAGTATTCTACTGTCCACAACCAACTAAATGCAAAAAACGAAACCTCACTTTGTTTGGTCAAACACATGCTGCTAAATCTATTATGGTCGACTTTGGTGTATCTTATACTCCTCTTCCTCCTTCTCCTCCTCCTCCTCCTCCTCCTTCTACATCAAAATCTGTTGAATGCTATCAGAGACAAGATTGATGAAGCGAACATTACAACCAACTAAATGCAAAAAACGAAACCTCACTTTGTTTGGTCAAACACATGCTGCTAAATCTATTATGGTCGACTTTGGTGTATCTTCTACTCCTCTTCCTCCTTCTCCTCCTCCTCCTCCTCCTCCTCCTTCTACATCAAAATCTGTTGAATGCTATCAGAGACAAGATTGATGAAGCGAACATTAGGAGAGAAAACTGAGATAAGAAGAAAAACGATGAATGGATGTGAAAGAAGGAGGTGGAGAAGAAGAAAATGTAAAGAAGGCGAACATTAGGAGAGAAAACTGAGATAAGAAGAAAAACGATGAATGGATGTGAAAGAAGGAGGTGGAGAAGAAGAAAATGTAAAGAAAGTGAAGGAAAATGAGTGGAGGAGGAAGAGAAGGGAAAGGAGGAGGAGGTGGTGGACAGGGAGAGATGGATGTGGCAGAGGAGAAAGAGAAGGTGAATGATAAGGAAAAAAGAAAACTGAGATAAGAAGAAAAACGATGAATGGATGTGAAAGAAGGAGGTGGAGAAGAAGAAAATGTAAAGAAGGTGAAGGAAAATGGAGGAGGAAGAGAAGGGAAAGGAGGAGGAGGAGGTGGTGGACAGGGAGAGATGGATGTGGCAGAGGAGAAAGAGAAGGTGAATGATAAGGAAAAGGAGAAGCAGAGAGAAAGAAGAGAGGCCGAAGAAAGTAAAAGAGGAGGAGAAAGAAAACGAAGAGAAGGGAGAACAGGAGGTGGAAGAGGAAGGGGAAGACTATAAGGAAGATAATAAAAGGGAAAGGCCGAGGAAGATTAGGAAGTAGACTTTCGGTTGATGACAAAAAAAGAAAAAAAAAACATCTCTGGGAGATCATGATGATGGGGAACATTTGGGAAGATTGGAAATTCCGGAACCATCAAAGTTGACGAAATAAGGGATCTATAGAGAGACAGAGAGACAAAGAGAGAGAGAGAGAGAGAGAGAGAGAAAGGAGTGGAAGGAATACACTGCCAATATTGTGAAAATAACATGAAATCATGGTCGTTTCAAAACGCTGGCGCTATTTACTTAATGTTCAAAACTGGAGAAGGTATAGGATGAGGATGATGAAGGAAGGGACAGGGAAAATTGAAAGAATTACATACTTTTCTTCCTACAGGATAAGGAAAGTAAAAAGGGGAGAAAGAAGTGAAAAAAGAGAGGAAAATTATCTAACTCTCCCTTCCGCACTCGCTGCCTTTTCCTCATTCTCTCTACCCTCAAATGGCCTAGTCATACCCACAAAATGTGTGACATCAAATTTGGAGGCACAATGACGTTATCCCCTCCCATCCCAAAGTCCCCCTTAGTTCCCTTCCTCCAGCACTACTCTATTTCCTCTCCCCACCACTAACTTCTCCTCCCCTCCTCTCCCTAAAGTTTCCAACCCTTCCTACCTTCCACAACTAACTCCATCCTCCCCCTCTGATCCCAAACTTTTTCCTTTAGCTCCCTTCCTCCAGGACTACTCTATCTTCTGTCCTCACCACTAACTTCTCCTCCACTCCCTAAAGTTTCCACCCCTCCTTTCCTTCCTCCATCCTCCCCCTCCAATCCCAAACTCCTGCCTCTAGTTCCCTTCCTCCAGCTACTACTTTATCTCCTCTCCCCACCACTAACTTCTCCTACTCTCCCTGAAGTTTCCACCCCTCCTTTCCTTCCTTCTCAACTTCTCTCTCTCTCTAGTTTCCAACCCTCCCTCCTTTAGTTCCCTTCCTCCAGCACTATTCTATCCTGTCAAAATGTCATTTTTTACCCTCCTAGTTTAAAGTCACGCTTGGATACGCCGCGTGTACCATCCCTCGGTCCTCCTAAACCTCAACCACAGCCCCCATTTGAAATCACTAAAGTCCCTCCCAAACCTCTGCTTCACAGCCAAAAGCTAAACCCAATCTATTCAATAACACTCTCTCCCATTCCACCCGTCAAAGCCTGCCTCTAAGGCTCGTCTAGCGTCTCTTACCCTTTCGGCTGTGCATAACCAAAACCTTCCCCAGTTCCCTCATCGTTAAAGCTTATTTCCATGCCCTTTGTCCCTAAAATCCCCTTCACCTGCCGCAAACAGCATTCACCACCAACCGCCTCTAACGCATTCATGTCCCTCCAACTACCTCTGACCCCTTACCACAAACGTCATCCCTCGACGCCCTTCCCTCTCCGAATTCTGTCAGTCATTAATCAAAATCAATTCAATTTAATGGACATCAAACATGTTTAAATAGTTCCCCTTACCATTTCCTCCCTTTCCTCTCTCCCTTCCATTTTCCCTTTATCACCAGCTTCTTCTCTTTTGCTTTCCCTCTATCGCCCTTTTCATTTCTCACCCTTTCCATTCTCTGTCATCTCCATTCTAGCGGTTCTTTTTCCTCTCCCTTCTTCGTAATTCCGCCTTTTTGGGAGGAGGAGGAGGAGGAGGAGGAGGAGGAGAATCATGCCCCCTCAATCTTTTCTTCTCTATTCCTCTGAAGGTCCTTCCCACCTGTTTATGGAAGATCCTTTCTACCTGTTCAAAAGTTGTATGCTGGCTAACAGCACTTACTAAACTCTCTCTCTCTCTCCTTCCCCTTCTCTCTCTTTTTACTTCTCTCCTATTTTCTTTCTCTCACACCATATCACTGTCTTTCGGTATCTATTTCTTTCTTCCCTTTCTCTTTCTGTATTGAGCTGGTCTTCTTTTTGTTTTCTTTCCTTTTACGAAAAAGGAGGCGGAGAATGACGATGAAGAAAAAGAAGAAGGAGAAAGGAGGAAGAGGATGAGGAGGAAAAGAAGAAGGAGGAGGGGGGAGCAGAAGAAGAAGAATAAGAAGAATAAGAGGAAGGAAGAAGAAGAAGAAGAAGAAGAAGAAGAAGAAGAAGAAGAAGAAGAAGAAGAAGAAGAAGAAGAAGAAGAAGGAAGAGAAGTTTTTGTGCCAAATTTCATGTCAATCGTCACCGGAAAAGTGACCCAAACGAGAAGTTCATGATTTGTTAATTTTACACAATTTTTGAGAAAACCTCGCTAGGTACAATTTCATTTTAAATTATAATAAATGATTTATTGTGGTCAATTACCACACAGTGCTACCTAAAACGGGACACTGTGGGAGAGCAAAAAGCATGGGCAGTTGGGGTCGGGAACCACATAGCATTTCGCGAGTAGGCGGTAGCGCACAACTCTCTCCGAAATTGCTTTCCACCTAAATCTCCCTCTAGAAAAATTCTAAAGCTTTTGTAAACAGTAAACACGTTTAGTTCTATGTCTACAATATACGTCCACGCAATATCTGCCTTCGTGGGATAAATGAATTATCCCACGCACTGTTTGTAGTGGGATAAAGAACTTTTCTAAGAGGGGGTCTGAAATTAAATCCAACTTGAAATTTTATCCCATTGTTATGTTGTAATGTCATACCTAATGTGGATAATGTAATGTAATCTACCCACTGCTGTCACATGGCCTTTATTTATTATTATTATTTTCATCAGACGCTTTAACTTTTTATTTATTCGAACTTACAAATTGACCCTTTTTTTACTTTCTATTACTACAGTATCAAAGTATTGCGATCGGTCCAAATTTTCAAAATCGGGAAATGGTTGGAAATATCCGTTTTGGGATCCCCTGATGTCGAAAAAGTAATAAAATAGAAAGTCGTGTGATGTTCACACCAGATTTTTGAGGATATTGAAATGTCAGAGTGAAAGGCCCCCGCTATGTTATCTATGTATACTTCCTGTGTAATGTCAATGCATGCTCATCTCTTAATTACAAGCTTCCCATTTCCATCAAGCCAGTGTTAGTCTGACGAAACGGCCTTCATGAGATGTTGAATGGAAGAGGATCGATCGAAAAGAATTATTTGTTTTAAATGGAGCTTGTAGATATAGGTACCTAAGTATACCTTCTTCTTCTTCTTCTTCTTCTTCTTCTTCTTCTTCTTCTTCTTCTTCTTCTTCTTCTTCTTCTTCTTCTTTTGTAATAGAATTTATTGAATATTGAAAAAATTATGTTCATGAGGGAATGGGGGGGAGGAGAAATTATGTTTATACATGAAATGGAAGAGGAGGGTGAGATTGGACGGGACAAATTGTGTGTACCTACACGTCCATGATGGCGAGATTGATGAGGGTAACATGACAAGACTCCGATTTCACCTCCAGACATGAGGTCCTGAGAGGTTAAGGAAGATTAGGCCAGAGGGAGTTGAGAAGAGTTGCGTTGGGACAAAGGGAGAGATATGGTTAAAGGAGAGGTGAAATTAATCTACCTAGGTATGTAGGTACAATTGTATAGTAATTACCTGGTAAACGAGGTTAATAGAGGAATTGATTATTGGAGAGTGAAGAGCAAGAGGAAGGAAAAGAGAAAGGTGGAAAGCAAGGGAATAAGTAGAAGGAGGAAGGAAGGAAAAAGAGGAAAAGAAGAAGGAGTAAAAGGAGACGGAGTAGTAGGAAGAGGAGACACAAATCGAAGAGGAAAAGCAGCAGAAAAAGCAGGATAGTAGGAGGCAGAGGAGGTACAAAATAAGGAGGAAGGGAAAAGATAATATTTTAAGGGAAAGAAGGGGAGGGGTTACTATTAGAAGGGAAGTAGGAGGAGAAGACCAATATTGTAAAGGCTATTAATACTTTAATACCCACTACCCACTAGACTCACTAGGTCACTAGGGGTAAGGGGGTCATTACTACAGAAAATAGGTTAATTTTGAAGGAAAGGAGGGAGGGGTGGGAGGGAGGCTAATATTGGAATGACTAGGTTAATATTGGTGCAACAAGGTAGGTATTTATAGTCGGTAAATATTGGAGGAGGATAAAAAGAAGGAGAAGAAGAGAGATAAGAGGAGAGAGTGGAGGAAGTAATATTTTGGAAGAGGACGAGGAGGAGGAAGAAGAAGAGGAGAAAGGGGGAGATGGATTACTTGACCATGTGATCTAAATTAGAATGAGGGCTACTCCCTAAGGAATATAAGGTATTAGGATTAAGTAACATGAGAAGAGCAGAAAATGGGAAGGTACAAATACATAGGAGTGATATTGGATGATTGGAATGAGAAGAACAAGGTGGATCACTTTCACTTGACAATAACACCAAAAACAACAACGACATCAACACAAACAGCAACAACAACAAAATGGTTCAATCAAACGAAACGAATTTTCAGGCTCTTTTTTTTTTCAAATAAAAAATCCTTAAGGGTATCTATGCTCAAAGCATCAAAATTGAAAATGTAGAACAAGAAATAATTATCTACGTAATGTTTTAAACAAGAAAATAATACGTAGGTAGGTAAATAAAATATTAAACAAAGGACACTAAAATCACGAAATGATACCTCCCAAAAACAATTCACACAATTCATTTCACTATTTTGTTTTTGTTGAATTTCGTGTGGGTTTCCAAAAATAACACTATTAATTGTTTTGGTACGATACTAGATATCATAAATATCTCTGACGGGTTAATGGCTATCAAATTCTCCTAGTGTGGGCACTTTAGCGCTGATAGAAAATCAGGCTATTTAGAAGTGGGCAGAATGAGCCCTTTCGCATTCCAAATAAGTTGACAATGGGAAAATGGCAAATGGGACTCCGAAGTTATTTCACTTCCTACGCCTACATTGGCCCCGATGACAATATAAATAATAATTGGACGGGAAACTATGGTTCTTTGAATATATATTCAATAGAAAATGGCAAATGGGACTCCGAAGTTATTTCACTTCCTACGCCTACATTGGCCCCGATGACAATATAAATAATAATTGGACGGGAAAATATGGTTCTATGAATCTATGTTCTATGGCTTCTCCACCTATCCCACTCATAACCCAACATTTTCAATTTTCTATATTTTATAAGCGAAAGCAACTTCCGTGGTCAAAATGGATCTAAAAAGGTCACAATTATGGAATAATTCTCTCGAAGGGAGAGATCATCGACTTGAAACTTGAAACGCCTACATTTGAAGACCTACGACTCCCGCTCGGGGCAAACTCTATAATAAACAGCTGAGGTTTGTTCTAGGAACACCTGTCTTTGTCCTGTTCAGTCCTACTTCTTTCGATTTCGGGACGATACCGGCTTCTATCAAATTTCTGGGTTGGAAAAATCTGATGTGAACATCACACGACTTTCTATTTTATTACTTTTTTGACATCAGGGGATCCCAAAACGGATATTTCCAACCATTTCCCGATTTTGAAAATTTGGACCGATCGCAATACTTTGATACTGTAGTAATAGAAAGTAAAAAAAAGGGTCAATTTGTAAGTTCAAATAAATAAAAAGTTAAAGCGTCTGATGAAAATAATAATAATAATAAATAAAGGCCATGTGACAGCAGTGGGTAGATTACATTACATTATCCACATTAGGTATGACATTACAACATAACAATGGGATAAAATTTCAAGTTGGATTTAATTTCAGACCCCCTCTTAGAAAAGTTCTTTATCCCACTACAAACAGTGCGTGGGATAATTCATTTATCCCACGAAGGCAGATATTGCGTGGACGTATATTGTAGACATAGAACTAAACGTGTTTACTGTTTACAAAAGCTTTAGAATTTTTCTAGAGGGAGATTTAGGTGGAAAGCAATTTCGGAGAGAGTTGTGCGCTACCGCCTACTCGCGAAATGCTATGTGGTTCCCGATCCCAACTGCCCATGCTTTTTGCTCTCCCACAGTGTCCCGTTTTAGGTAGCACTGTGTGGTAATTGACCACAATAAATCATTTATTATAATTTAAAATGAAATTGTACCTAGCGAGGTTTTCTCAAGAATTGTGTAAAATTATCAAATCATGAACTTCTCGTTTGGGTTACTTTTCCGGTGACGATTGATATGAAATTTGGCACAAAAACTTCTCTTCCTTCTTCTTCTTCTTCTTCTTCTTCTTCTTCTTCTTCTTCTTCTTCTTCTTCTCTTCTTCTGCCCCCCCCCCCCCTCCTCCTTCTTCTTTTCCTCCTCATCCTCTTCCTCCCTTCTCCTTCTTTTCTTCATCGTCATTCTCCGCCTCCTTTTTCGTAAAAGGAAAGAAAACAAAAAGAAGACCAGCTCAATAGAGGAAGAGAAAGGGAAGAAAGAAACAGATACCGAAAGACAGTGATATGGTGTGAGAGAAAGAAAATAGGAGAGAAGTAAAAAGAGAGAGAAGGGGAAGGAGAGAGAGAGAGAGAGAGAGAGAGAAATAAAGAGAGTGATGTTCTTACAATACACGTGATTAAATCTCTGGTCCGCTCCCTTTCATGGGGGAAGGTAAAGAATCCAGTCAGATTAGGTTGGGAGGATTTGAACGAAATAACAAGACATCAGGAAGTTGAGGGCTAGCACAACTCTTTATTATTATTAGGTACCTATTATTTAATTTTATTATTTTTTTTTTTAAGTAAAAAAGTCCTGTCTCAGACCATGGAAAGTAAGAAATGACTTACATACCTATAACATAGCAGATAATTATGTAAAGTCCTTTTTTGGTGCCAAAGAGTTATGTATTGTACCTGAAACAAGAAAAAGTAAGAAAATTTGGGCACAAAAAAAAAAAAAAAAAAAAAAAAAAAAACGTAATACCTACCGCCAACCTTTCACATTTCCGTCCATTTTTGAGTAATTAGATTACCGAATGCGATGTGAAGAGCTTTTGCCGCGAAAATGTCAAAAGTTATTTATTATATACCTACTATTTTTAGAATAATTATTATTATTATTATTATTTTCTGCGCTTTTGTGAAGCTTTGAGCTCTGTTAACTCTGTCACCCTTTGATTTTTGACAACAGGTGTTTTTAGCCCGTCCTTCCTTTATTATTACGATAGTATAGTGGACGAGCTATTGTATTCGCTTCGGTGTCTGTCTGTCAGTCTGTCTGTGTGTCTGTCCCCATAGAAGGACTTATCCAAACCTGGTCGACCTATAATAAATCAAATTAAAGGTCTTTTTACCAGGAACACGAAAGTGGTGGTGCAAATTTTGTCCAGAAACCCAAAAAGCCAAAAACCTTTGGGGGATTTTTTTCACTTTTTCTCAGACAAATGAGCTCTGATCTTGAAATTTGTCGCGATGACCTATGAACTTAAAGCGAGAAAGTTTTAGATAACACTTCAGTCGATAGTGCGAGGTTTAGGAATAAAGGGAGAACGGGCTCTAGTCTTGATTTTAAATCATTACATGAAAGATGAAAATGAAAGTAAAATCAAAAATCAAATCAATAATAATAATAATAAACTGAATATTAAACAAATTAGGTACATGGGTATTGATTTTCTTTAACCACGATCGAATAAACTACGGGCTAAAAAATCTCCGGACGTGGCCAAGCTTGTTGTATGGTGGTTTTGAATGGTGCTTTATGTATTTGTGCATTATGATGTAAATAATTAGGTAGGTATATAGAACTTCCTACAATAATTATGTACTTATTCTGTCTTTATATGTGTCATATCTGTGTCCCTATGTTTATAATAGCAGCTAGTCTGGTCTTTCTCTTTTATTTCTTTCACTGTTTCCTCTCTCTCTCTCCCTCCCTTTCTCTCGTCCATTCTCAGAATTGTACACAACATTGTTTCACTACTTTTTTAAACTTCCAATGTTGTAGGAAAAAGTGTATAAGAAAGAAGACTGCGCGAAAAAGAAAAGAAGTAGAAAATGAAGGATAAGAAAAAAAAATAAGGAGGGGAAGAAGAGGACATGAAGAAGAAGGAGGAGAAACTTCCAATGTTGTAGGAAAAAGTGTATAAGAAAGAAGACTGCGCGAAAAAGAAAAGAAGTAGAAAATGAAGGATAAGAAAAAAAAAATAACGAGGGGAAGAAGAGGACATACTTCCAATGTTGTAGGAAAAAGTGTATAAGAAAGAAGACTGCGCGAAAAAGAAAAGAAGTAGAAAATGAAGGATAAGAAAAAAAAAAATAAGTAGGGGAAGAAGAGGACTTGGAGAAAAAGAGGATGTGAAGAAGAAGAAGAAGAAGAAGAGGAGGAGGGCGAGAAGGAGAAAAAACAGCATTTTACTTTTTACGAAATTAGTTTTTTCACTTTCACCCTCCAAAATAAGTCTGTCTCTCTTTTTATATCTTCTTTCTTTTTCCGACTCTTTTTTTTTCTCTACCCCCCTCCTCCTTTCTCTCCCTCCCCCTCTCTCCCATCCTCATTCTGTCTCCCTTCGCTCTTCTTTGTTTCCTGTTCTAAAAAGAGAACACTATTTTTATTACCTTGTTTTTGTCTCTCTGTTTTCAATACCTCCATCTGACTCCCTTTCTCCCTCTCTCGCTCTCCGATTTCTCTCTATTTGTCTATTTTCCCCTCTCTTTCTCTCCCTATGTCTCTCTCCCTCCCTTTCTATCTATTTTTATCCCTGTTTCTCCCGCTTATACACTTATTTTTCGCTGTTTTCATTGTTATTTTCGGTGGATTTCAAATTCTGGACATATCCAGATATATGTATCCCAGATTATCCAAATAGATACCTAGTTCGTTTTATGGCCTCCACGCGAATATGGTACGATGAACCCAATATCTATAAATAGTCATTTACTCCCTTTGGCAGTCACCCTTTTGTCTTTATGTTAGAACTCTCTCCATCCACCTCTGTTTAGGGGTGCGTTAAAACCCATCCACCTCTGGTGGTTAATTGAAAGGGACACCTGTGCCCTAAATCACCAAAGTATAGAAAAGTATCTTACAAGTGTAATAGCCAATGGAAAAGCAGAATTTTGAATTTGGACGAATCATATCAAAATATGGAATTGTAAATATACTTTTCCATAGGTACTTTGGTGATTTAGGGCACTGCTAGCTTCAACCACAATCTCGCATTCATTCTTCCTTCCAATGTAACATCTATCTTGGTACGCGTATACGTATACGGTATACGTATGTGTATCTACTTATGTATCAAATACATAAGATCTTGTTTAGACTGCGGGGGTAAAGGGTCTTTTCAGTCTCATTCTGGCAGTATAACCAGGGTATATTCTATTCTGCTTATACCTTGTCAAATTAGAGACATGATTGTAAGAAGCACACCTTACGTTGTAAGCAATTCAAAACGTACGTTTTTTTTATACCTACTGGGTCACTACGAATCCAAAGATTCTAAAAGGTGCCATTTCCACCTCCCACCGAAAATGTGCCACTTCGAGGGCTTTTCAGCCCTATCCCGAAAGTACCTGGGAATTCCGACCATAGCGACCGGGCAGATGAGCGATTTGGGTCGAGCGACTCAGTCTCTCCGGGGCTAACTTTATTATAAACATATAAGGTTTGTTCTCGGAACGGCTGGCTTTCTCCCATCCGGTCTTCCTGCTCTCCTCGCTGTCGGGACGATAAATAAAACCTGAACAGTTATCACACCTCTTAGGAAAAAAATAAAATAACATAAAAATACGGACGAAACTTTGTAATAATTAATTACCAATTTGTTTCAGTACATTATTGAACACCCTGTATACATCTGTCATAAAAACACACACATAGAAACAAACATTTCGGGGTGAAACTTTTCAAACGCCGCGCGCCGCACGGGAAAACATCCGCAATGATTTATCGCTCGAATCTTGTATTCATATGTCTTTTTGGATTAAATTAATTTATTAATATAAATCTTCTGCGTCTCGAAATTTTATATTATTTATTTATTATTTCGTGTTATTTCGAACATAATTCATTAATTTCCATCACGCTGCCGTTTCTTCTTCTTGTTCCATCTCATCTAACTCCGTCATTCTATCGTTCTAATTCCATCAACTCTTCTGCCTTCATTCTTGTATCATTTTCGTATTCTTTTTCATTCTTCTTTTCTCTCTTCGCCTCCTATTTCAATATTATCCCCTACTTGTTTTTCTTTTCTCTTCCATTTCCTTCTGTGGATTCCTTTTGTCTCCTCTTCACATTTCCCTTCTTCCTTTCGTTCTATTTCTGTCTTCTTAAACTTCTTTCCTCCTCAACTTCTTCTTAGTCTTCTCATTTTCTTCTTCCTCCTCCTCCTTATCCTCTTCTTCTTCGTCTCCTTCTTTTCCCCATCTACATTTTTACAGTTTCGCTCTGCGGTTTGTCTGTGGGAAGGGTGATGGCGGTTAAGTTTTTCACTTAGAAACGAACGAGAGAAGGAATAAGAAGAAGAAAAAAAAGAAGAAGAGAAGGAAGAAGAAGAACGAGAGAAGGAAGAGGGAGAAGGAAGGGTTTTTTTTTTTTTTTTTTTTTTTTTTTTTTTTTTTTTTTTTTTGTGACATCTGTGTTCTGCGTCAAAACATTTAATAATAGTGGTATCTCTAGCTAGGCTTTCTGCCTACATAAAAAAAAACTTTTTTCTAGAAGAAAAAATGGTTATTTCAAAATGACTCCTACACTACAACCTTAGGTATTTCCGATAAATATGATAAGATAGATAAATTTTAAATCCCCTTTGACCTTTGATAGCTCTTCAAATTCCTGGAATCTGAAAGTAAAATCCTGCAGATAGGTATCTAAACCCTGATTTTGTATTTATTTTATTTTTTTTACACTGGTATTAATTGAATTTTTATCCTCATTCTCTCTACCCTCAAATGGCCTAGTCATACCCACAAAATGTGTGACATCAAATTTGGAGGCACAATGACGTTATCCCCTCCCATCGCAAAGTCCCCCTTTAGTTCCCTTCCTCCAGCACTACTCTATTTCCTCTCCCCACCACTAACTTCTCCTCCCCTCCTCTCCCTAAATTTTCCACCCCTTCTTTCCTTATACAACTAACTCCATCCTCCCCCTCTGATCCCAAACTCTTTCCTCTAGCTCCCTTCCTCCAACACTACTATATCTTCTGTCCCCACCACTAACGTCTCCTCCACTCCCTAAAGTTTCCGCCCCTCCTTTCCTTCCTCCATCCTCCCCCTCTCATCCGAAACGCCTGCCTCTAGTTCCCTTCCTCCAGCTACTACTTTATCTCCTCTCCCCACCACTAACTTCTCCTCCTCTCCCTCAATTTCCCACCCCTCCTTTCCTTCCTTCTCAACTTCTCTCTCTCTAGTTTCTCATGCCTTTTCCACAAGTTTGGCCATGCCTCGGGATGAACTAGCGGGATTCCGGAGCGAAGCGACGGAATTCAGCTAGTATCATAATAGGAACTCAGAAATTATTTGCATAGGAATCGCTGCATTAGATTAGACCTCTTCAGGTACCTCATGGTTCTTCTTGCCACTGATTTCACAAATGTCCTCCGCTTCGTCGTAACATACTATGCCTAACACCCGCCAGAATCTCTGGAAAACTGAAAATCAACTTTTCCAGACGTGGTGAAAACTTTAAAGGACTACCTATTCACAGTATTCACTATTATTATAAATCAACATGTGTTGTTCATTATGGGTCAAGTGGTCAAACCTTATATTAACATGTTACCCAAATCTATGAGATTGCGATCTCTTTTAATTTAGACAAGAGTTACGAGTAGTTTTGGATTGGAGATACTACTAGCCTCTTTTGTTTTTGAATTTACAACATTGTATTCTGTTTAAGGATAATTTTGTTTAGAATTATTGAACAGTTTATTTTTTATGTAAGACCACACAAAATGAACATTCGACGTTCGTCTGACATAACATGTTTACAAACATTAAAATACTTCCATAGGAGACATTACAAACATTACAATATTTACGGAGACATCAGATTTCATAATGTATGGAAATGTCAAAGCGTCAGCAAAACTCAAAATATTGAGAAATCATGTCAAAGAAGATTGGCAAATCAGAAGTAGAAGCGCAACATGACTTGTCTTTTCACACGGATCTGCAATATGCCTACAATATGCTTGCAAACGTTTAATGTTGGAATGGTTTTTATCAGACATTTGGATTTGTCTTTTTATTCAAATCCACGAAAACACGATAATATCATAATAGAAACTCAGAAATGATTTGCATAGGAATCGCTGCATTAGACCTCTTCAGGTACCTCATGGTTCTTCTTGCCACTGATTTCACAAATGTCCTACGCTTCGTCGTGACAAACTATGCCTAACGCCCGCCAGAATCTCTGGAAAACTGAAAATCAACTTTTCAGACGTGGTGAAAACTTTAAAGGACTATTTGAAATCGCTGGAAAACAACAAGAGGACTTTTTGTTTTCTCTATCAGACCCTATAATACGCAGGAACCTAAGAACTATCTTCTGAAAAGTTAAAGAATGTAAAGATGTCTCGGAAAGTTTCTGCTCCATCATCAGATTCATCAGTGGATGGAGTCTTACAACACCCTTGTTCTCATGTTAACATCAAGCTCGGTAAGTCATCAGCCAAGTTATCATGTAATCCAAATATGTAGTATATTCGAGGATCTTTAACAATGGAAGAAGATTATCCGTAATCGATCTGACAAGCCTAAAATCATTTGGTATTGAAAATTCCCATCTTATAGAGAACGGAGAGACCGCCCACCCAAATAATTATTATAGGTATCTCACATTTCTGGTCATACATACCGTGAACACTGAACAGTATAGCCTTTTGCTGTGTTTGTGCATTTATGCGTTACATTGGTTGAATGTAAATAATATTATGTTTATGTATTTATTATGTATGTGGAGAGTGTCTTGTCTTGTGTGTTATGATTTGTGATTATTGTGTCAAGTTTGTCACCGATTCTCTCCTGTGTTTGTGCATTTATGCGTTACATTGGTTGAATGTAAATAATATTATGTTTATGTATTTATTATGTATGTGGAGAGTGTCTTGTCATGTCTTGTGTTTATGATTTGTGATTTTTGTGTCAAGTTTGTCACCGAGTCTCTTTGTGCAATTTAACCATAAAATACAGAATATAAGACCGATTCAGACTATCCTTCTAAATATCTAATCTATCTTGAGTATCTTGATTACAAGATGACTTCATTATTTGCCAACAAAATGTTGAAAAAATCAAGATCCTATATTGTAACCTTCGAATCAAAGACGTAACGCATTGTCCAATGATAAAGAGGGGGGGATCTGCGGTCCAATAAAGTTTGAGAACAAGTGAACAACAACAAATTTTGCCAACAAAATGTTGAAAAAATCAAGATCCTATATTGTAACCTTCGAATCAAAGACGTAACGCATTGTCCAATGATAAAGAGGGGGGTTCTGGTTCTTAAATATTATGTCTATTTGTGGTTCTTAAATTTAAAACCTTCACCAAATTGAATTCGTTTTAATTTGCCAGCACTGACTGTGACATTTCTTAATAAATCTGACATTTCACACTTGGGTCTTATATATTCGTACAATTCGCAATTCATGAATTTGTTATTCGTATAGGCATGCACATTTGTCCTACAATGGTATTCATAATTGCATATTAGTATGTCACAGTTCTGCAACATTTAATGTTTCAGCTCATACACCTACATTATTTGTACCTACTCATGTAGGAGGTGTTCGTAGGAAGGATATGAAGGGCTCAATGCGTATAACAAAGTTGGCAAGACCTACCATGAGAAAATGGAGCAATATGGGCAAAATATATTACGTAGTGTGGAAAAATAATGAGATATGCATGTCTATTTGTGGTTCTTAAATTTAAAACCTTCACCAAATTGAATTCGTTTTAATTTGCCAGCACTGACTGTGACATTTCTTAATAATTCTGACATTTCACACTTGGGTCTTATATATTCGTACAATTCGCAATTCATGTATTTGTTATTCATATAGACATAGGTACACATTTGTCCTACATTGGTATTCATAATTGCAAATTCGTATGTCACAGTTCTGCAACATTTAATGTTTCAGCACATACACATACAATTGTACCTACTCATGTAGGAGGTGTTCGTAGGAAGGATATGAAAGGCTCGATACGTATAACAAAGTTGGCAAGACCTACATGAGAAAATGGAGCAATATGGGCAAAATATATTACGTAGTGTGGAAAAATAATGAGATATACTCGTAATTGTGGAGTATCACTCATGTGAGATATTCTACGGTGGAAAAACGGGAAAAAATTACACTAAACGACGGCCATCAAATGTAACTTGTGTAACAAATGGTAGTCATATTCTAAAGAGAAACAAGGGAATCAAAAATATCCACACAACGCATATTTATTTAAACCTAATTCTGTTGTAAAAAAAGGGATAGGTATTTAAACGTACCTACGTAATAGAGTTATTACAAATTTGTAAAAAAAAAAAAATCTGAAAATTCAGCAATTTATTCCCCTCCGAAACACCGTAATTATTCAGTTAAATTCGTGCCGCATTTCTCTTCGTCAAAGCGTCAAAAAAAAAAAAAAGTTTACACAGCTTTTATCAACAGGTGCGCGTAAAACAGGGAGCATCAGGTGTTTTTCTCGATTATTATAATGCTTTCGACTTTGTTACCGTTTTATAAAAACTTTTATATAATTCGTTTTGAACGAATAAATGACGGCTTGTACAAACAGAATAAATGAAGATTTATGCGATATGTTCTAGATAAAGCTTCCAACGAGCTATTCTTTTTATTGACAAATTTCTAAAATGGCATTCCGCAGGGGTGGACACTGGGTCCTTTTTACTTTCCGTATTATTCGCTTATTATTATTTCAATTTAAGAAAGGTTTTTTTATTTATTAACTTTAAAATTATTTTGTATCAAATACACATGACTTTTCAGGGACTTCTGTATAAACAGGGTCTACCTATTCTATTCTATTATTCTTTTTTGCGTGTGTTCTTACGACACGGGTAAAGATGCCCAATTGTGATTTTACGAAACACTTTCGATTATTTAATTCTTATTTCTTACTTTCGTTTAAATTTTCGTAAAAAAAAATACAATAATCAAAAGCAGACCAAACGTTTTCTAGCGAGTCTAGCGGGTTGCTTATCGCGATTTTCAATCAAATCAAAATGTGGGCCGAACGAGTAGGGAGAATGTTGAGTGAGTGCCGGAGCGAAGGTGTTGAAACTTAAAACCAGTGGTGTAGGGGTGAGGGTTCAAAAGTTTCACTTTTTCTTTGAAAACAGAAGACCCTTCTTCCGAAGATCTGAAGCTCATTCCCCCTCTTTTTTCTAACCCCTAGAGAGAGGGTCTGGACATATGGACTATATGGAGAGGCAAGACGAGTTACATAGGTGAAAATGTAGAGCGAATAGCGGTACAGGGGAAGAGAATGTAGAGCGAATAGCGGTACAGGGGAAGAAAATGTAGAGCGAATAGCGGTACAGGGGAAGAAAATGTAGAGCGAATAGCGGTACAGGGGAAGAAAATGTAGAGCGAATAGCGGTACAGGGGAAGAGAAAGAGGCCAAAACTGAGGTGGGGAGATAAGGTTGAGGAAGACTTATCTTTCCTCTTCTTCTTCTTCTTCTTCTTCTTCTTCTTCTTCTTCTTCTTCTTCTTCTTCTCCTTCTTCTTCTTCTTCATCTTCTTCTTCTTCTTCTTCTTCTTCTTCTTCCTCTTCTTGGAAATCGTGCACCAAAAGTTGCAAAATCCGGGAGGGAGGTCCCCTCCTTGGTGAAATATGTTGGTTGAGATTTGGTTTGGTTCTCTTGGAAATCGGTTGTTAGAATTTCTACCTCACATTTAGTCACTGCATATTTTACCACCTGAGCTGATTTCTTTATTTATTCATGCACAGTCGAACGGGGATAAATAGGAATTACAAGGCCTGGGAATATTTTTTCTGGTTATTAGAAGTTTCTAGCTCAAAAAGTTCCTGCTATTCCTGTTTGTTTATAGAGGTCCATGTGTGAACACAGAAGTTAGGGGGGAAGTTGTCCGCTTTAAGAGGTTTGAAAGAGGGAAATGTAACTGCTATGGTCTTATTGTCCCGAAATCGAAGAGAGAAGGAAGAGAGGATAGGAGAAAGCCAGCCGTTCCGAGAACGAACATTATCCGTTTAGGATGAAATCCGCCCCGGCGGGAATCGAATTCGCGGCCTAATAGCGCTTACAAAGCAGACTCTCTTATACCAACCAAGCTAACAAGGCCCGGCTAGTGGGAAAGGAAACCTGGCATGACAAAATACAAAACGTCTCAAATTCCTGCTTGTAGAGGTTCAGCTTGACAATATTCCTGCATTTCCTGCTTAAGGTAACTATTATTTGGTACTTAGCGACTATTTCAGATTTGATTACTCTTGTGTTAGCTTTGTCGTCTTCAGCTTGTGTGGTCCTCTCTATGTCCTCCTCTAAGTCCAAGATCTAGTAATGTTCTGACTCATTTTGTTCGGATTTCTAGTAATCGTTCAGAAGATTTCTTCTAATATTTGTCCAATGTGTCCCATTAGATTTGGGCGGCCTGATCTTCTCACTGGACCAAAAATGTCGCTTTGGACCCCAAAGTTTAGAGGATCCTTGGATCACAGGTTTTGATACTGTGAGGAATTGAGATTGGTTGGTTGGCAATTTTGAGTTGATTATTTGATTCCTGTTGCGATCCTCAGCAACTTCCATTAGTGTATCTAAGACTGTTGTGTTGTGTAGTTGGGTACTAGCTTTTCAATCAGAACAGACAGAATACAAAAGATTATTCTTCCAAGGAAGATAACAGAATAAGTTAGTTGACGGAGTCAAAGAGTTTGCTAAGATAGGACGCATATGGCTTCAGAAGATCACACGACATTTCATTTCAGTGGACATTAAAACCACCAAGATGCAAGTTCCTCTGTTTACTATAGTGCTTCAGGTCCAGTGTGAATCAAATACTATTTCCAGAATTATAAAATTATTATTTACTATTATTGCATTTTTTAACATTTCTCCCATGTTCCTCTAAAATAAAGGTGAAACAAAATATGGAGAACTTCTAAAAGATTTTTTGTTTGAAATCTAATTAAAATGAGCTATAATGTTTTAGGAATTCTGGAAGTTTTGATTTAACAAACTGATTTTTTGTCTCTAATAGGTGTCCTAGAAGTGTCTCTTCCATAAAATTAAAATATTTTTAGGTAGGAAATCGGATCTTGTTTTCGAAAAAAGTTTCTAGTAGTTCTTAGATTTAAATGTGAGAATTCATTTCTCCTACACACCGTTACAAACTACTTTGTTCAGTTTAGGACATTAAGCTTGAAACCCACTCATAACCCAACATTTTCAATTTTCTATATTTTATAAGCGAAAGCAACTTCCGTGGTCAAAATGGATCTAAAAAGGTCACAATGATGGAATAATTCTCTCGAAGGGAGAGACCATCGACTTGAAACTTGAAACGCCTACATTTGAAGAGCTACGACTCCCGCTCGGGGCAAACTCTATAATAAACAGCCATCGATAGGTCTCGTATCCACTATCCGTTCATCGATAGGTCTCGTATCCACTATCCAAAGATCGTTCATCGATAGGTCTCGTATCCAGTATCCGTTCATCGATAGGTCTCGTATCCACTATCATAACTCATAACCCAACATTTTCAATTTTCTATATTTTATAAGCGAAAGCAACTTCCGTGGTCAAAATGGATCTAAAAAGGTCACAATTATGGAATAATTCTCTCGAAGGGAGAGACCATCGACTTGAAGCTTGAAACGCCTACATTTGAAGACCTACGACTCTATAATAAACAGATGAGGTTTGTTCTAGGAACACCTGTCTTTGTCCTATTCAGTCCTACTTCTTTCGATTTCGGGACGATACCGGCTTCTATCAAATTTCTGGGTTGGAAAAATCTGGTGTGAACATCACACGACTTTCTATTTTATTACTTTTTCGACATCAGGGGATCCCAAAACGGATATTTCCAACCATTTCCCGATTTTGAAAATTTGGACCGATCGCAATACTTTGATACTGTAGTAATAGAAAGTAAAAAAAGGGTCAATTTGTAAGTTCGAATAAATAAAAAGTTAAAGCGTCTGATGAAATGGAAAAGCAGAATTTTGAATTTGGACGAATCATATCGAAATATGGAATTTGTAAATACTTTTCCATACTTTGGTGATTTAGGGCACTGATCTGAGCATTAGTTGTCATCTCCACCAATAAACGGAATTCATTGTTGTTGGAGCTCGTGTGATTACCTATATCTACCTACCAAGTCTCTGAAAATATTGGATTTCTCCCGCGTGAGTATGAGTATAAAGCCAAAAGAGCTTAGCAGCTGCTAGCAGCCACCACTGCAAGACAGCTTAAAACGAAGGAGATAAAAGAAGAAGAGGAGGAGGAGGAGGAGGAGGAAGAGAAGTAGGAAGAGAAGAAAAAGAAGAAGAAGGAGAAGAAGAAAAAGGAGAAGAAGAAGAAGGAGAGGAAGGAGAATTGTCAAAAATTACACAATCAACATCAACAAAAGGAGGGGAAAACGGTTTATTGAAAAACTTGAAAAGCGACAACATTGATATTGTAGGGTGCGGGATGCAATGAGGGGTAGGGTGTAGGGAGGAGGTGCACCCTGGGACATGATAATAGGGTAAATAATATAGGGACGTTAAATTATAATAGGGTGTAATAGGGTTTGCCTGATAAGCGCTGTTAAGGGTGTACTGGGGCGCTTCTTTGGTGATCAAGGAATCGAACCTCGGAAATTTCCCTTATGGTTGGTAAATCTAGAAATCAAACCTTGGAAATTACACAAGTTTTCTTCTTCCACGATAAGCTTTAATAGCGGCAAGAGCAGTTGAATGTGGCAGTTCCCCATACATCACTGAAGTTAAGCAAAGTTGAGCGTGGTTAGAATCCTGACCATCTGGGAAATGGTGTGGTGCTGGCTTTCCCCGGCTCCAGGCTGCATGGGTGACGTTAATGTAAGGAGTTTTGTCGCCTAAGGCTAAAAACAGAGTGGTGCTGAGAGCATCGAGCAGATATAGGAGAAGTGACGATAGAGGGACGTGACGATAGAGGGAAGTGACGATATAGGAGAAGTGACGATAGAGGGAAGTGACGATAGAGGGACGTGACGATAGAGGGAAGTGACGACAGAGGGAAGTGACGATAGAGAGAAGTGACGATAGAGGGAAGTGACGATATAGGAGAAGTGACGATAGAGGGAAGTGACGATAGAGGGAAGTGATGATAGAGAGAAGTGACGATAGAGGGAAGTGACGATAGAGGGAAGTGACGATAGAGAGAAGTGACGATAGAGGGAAGTGACGATAGAGGGAAGTGACGATAGAGGGAAGTGACGATAGAGGGAAGTGACGATATAGGAGAAGTGACGATAGAGGGAAGTGACGATAGAGGGAAGTGACGATAGAGGGAAGTGACGATATAGGAGAAGTGACGATAGAGGGAAGTGACGATAGAGGGAAGTGACGATAGAGGGAAGTGACGACTTCAAACCGCATAGAACTGAGAGCAAAAAGCTCTATGCTCTTTGTCCTAAGCTCCAAAGCCCCCCTCTGTTTTTATTTTAATGAAGGGTAAACCCCCCGTCACTAAAAACCTTGCTGAAATCTGGAATATTAAAATTGGAACTACATCACCCACCCAGTATATTTGTTATCATAAAAATTGATCTTATTTCCATGTTATCTCTTCTTAACAGGAATTAACTTTGGGTATCCTCCTCCTCCTTCCCCTCCTCCTCCTTCTTTCTCTTCTCCTCCTCCTCCTCCATCTTTGTTAACAGCATCCTTATTGTCTTCGTATTTAAGAGTTGTTTCCTCTTTCAAAAATAGGGAGTCTTGTATTTCGAGTATTTATTCAGCGAAAAGATTTCAAGTCCGGGGTAAACAATAACCTAAACAGATAAGGTTCGTTCTCGGAACGGCTGACTTTCTTCTATCCTGTGTTCATCGATAGGTCTCGTATCCACTATCCGTTCATCGATAGGTCTCGTATCCACTATCCGTTCATCGATAGGTCTCGTATCCACTATTATCCTGACATTATTTGTCCTACAGGGCCTTATCCAATAATACGCCTTTGGTCATTAATTCAATTCAAAATCAATTCCAATTTCTTCAGAACTTCTTTGTTTGTTTCTCTCTCTTATTCAGAACTATAGTTCTATCTTATTCAAATGAGCTGATTATCATTGAGACCGAGAGTTACATGGATTCTTATTATTGGGATAATGTTGTTATGTACCTACATATATATACTTATTTAGATAATGTTGTTATTATTATGTTTTTCGGATGATATTATTGGATCGGGCTGACACCATACTGTTAAATGCACCTGTGGAGTTGAAGGATTTTGTTACTTCTCCATGTTGGTAAGTATAGGTGATCGACAAGACAACAAGAATAAATACCTATTTATATCTAATATTGCTTTAAGAGTTGGCTATCGATTTTGAAACTTTGCATTTTAAATCCCTTGATCAACTACAGAAAGTTATAAAAGAATCAGTTGAAGTGCAGAAGATGAAGAAGATTTCAGAAATTGGTTGAATAATCAAAACTTGCACAATCTTTTATAGCTGTCATAATCGAATTAAAAATTGGCAACAGTTCCCAAACACGCGAACAGCAAGGATCACAAATGAGTTTAAACTCATAAAGAACCTTCCAACATAATAGAAACTATTAGAAACGATAAAAAGGATTCAAAGTCATTCCAATAATTGAATCATAGATCATAGATTTGGCATTTTTCAAAACGACAATTTACAATATGCGTTGATAAAGATATTTCAAAAGCTAACAAAAGGTAGGTAAAGAGCGAATCTTGCAAGTCTATTAATATTTGATTTCACATGAGTTAATTTTATTAATATTAATGACAATAATGACATTGAAGAAAAACTAATTCAGACCTTTGCAAGATAACGGAGATGTGTAGTGGTGTGTCGTGAGATTTTCAGAAGGGAAAATATACTTAGGCACCTACTTACTTCACTTTCCGTGTCCGAAACAGTGTCATGGTGAAATCTTATTCTCTCAGAACCGTGCTACATGGTCTCTCGTTAGCTTGGGCCAAGGGATACTATGTACGAGAATAAACACATTTCCAGTATGTCAATCTGCTGGTCGTCTTATAATCCAGGTTGAATAATCTCTTGGTATTTTCAGGAAGTGATGGTAAATACGGAGGTTGAGAGGTAAAACCCCTTAGTCTGGCGGTTGGACTAAAAGGTTTTTCAGGGCTACTCATGCTCCGCCTGTCGATCTAGATCTGCCAAATAGCCGGAACGTGTGGCGAAAAAAGCTTATTTTTTATTTTCCTTATCCTTTTAGGCCACGCTTGGATTACATCAGTCAAGTAGTGTGATACTCCGGAAGGCGTCAGATAGAGAAACGTGTGGAGAGCTACTGACCAATCCCAGGATTGATATAATTGATGATGATCCTAAAGGAAGGAAAGTATAATAAAGTAATGTAATATTATTCTTCGAAAGTGAACTTCAGTCTTTAGACCAGAGGTTCTCAAACTGGGGGGCGCGCCCCCCTGGGGGGCGAGCTTTTCCTATAAAAAAAATTAAATTCATACCAAAATTACCTACCAGGTACTTAGTCTCCAACTCTGCTTGAGCCACTGAGGTTGGTCCGTTTTGTTATTTCATAAAACCTATAAATACCTAGGTAACCTACTTTTACTTGAATATGAAAAAAAAATCTCAAAGTTTCAAATTCACGTTTTGTTATTCCATAAAACCTATAGGTAAAATAAAAAAAAAAAAAAAAAAAAAACACACACACACACACACACACACGGACAAAGGGAAAAATCAAATAAAATATTTGGAGTAAGAAATGTGATTAGCACCCTTCATACATACATATCCTTGTCAGCTCGGTAGGTAAGTACAAAATTCATTTTTTCCCGTTCATTACAAACAGGGGGAAATCTTTTTATGATTTTTAATAATTGAATCCACAGTGACACGGGGGTGCTTACATTGTTGTCATTTTTGTGGGGAGGAGAGACATGAATAACATGGAGGAGAGGAAAATACCAGATAAAGATAACACAAGACATACCTATTATTGTTTAGCTAGGTACTTCGTATGTTCACGAATTAAAAAAAAAAAACAAAAAAAACAAAAGAGTAAAGCTCACATTAAATTTAGGCCCATTATAAATTAATGAGTATATAATTATATGATATTTTTGTGCCTATTAGGTACCTACATAAATATCTAAAAAAAAGGACCCATAATGTTATAAGTATAGGTATACCTACCTAGTACCTAGATCCTAAATAGGTATAGGTAGGTATATATCTGTGAAAAAAGTATTTTTGACATTCAGTAGGTAGTCTTTGTTCTTTTCTCTCTCCTCCTCCTCCTCCTATAAACCATCCCTCCCATCTCTCTCTCTCTCTCTCTCTCTCTCTTTCTCTCTCCCTCCCTCTCTCTCGAACACTCTCTTCGCCTTGTCACTTATATGCCTTACAAACTTTTTCTCTTTGTGAAAAATGTTTTCACCTCCTCCTCCTCCTCCTCCCTCCTTCCCCTCTTTCCTCCCCTCTCTCCTTCCCTTTTCTTCTTTCTCCTCCTCCCCAAGCACTTTAACAGCCTTTGCCTAAACACACCTTCGGGTCTACAATCCCATGCTACAGTGTGATGTGACAAGCCAGGAGAACGCCAGGAGACTGTTCGGGCCTTGTCTCCGAGAATTCTCAAAGGCAACAAACACATTAACATAACATTGTATACCCGGGCCTTCAATATTTCCCCTCACAAGTTTTTGTCATCATTACAAAATATTACAATAGAGATCTGAAAAATATGATAAGAGGATTATGCTGCGAACGTTTTAATAAAAAAAAAAGTCAACTTTCTAGTTATAAATGTTTAGGAAATTGGAGAGGGGGAAAATAACAATGAGGGAAAAATGGGAAGAAGGTAAAGTTAGAGGGAAGAAAATTGAAAGGAGGGAGGCTTTTTTTAACTTTCTATTTATTTGAACAATAAATTGAGAAAGGGAAAAATTGTGTTTGAAAATAAATAATTCCCTAATAGGTATTATTTTCGGAGAAGACTTTGTTTTGAAAGTAAAAATGAGGCAAGTTATAAAAAGAGTAAAATAAGCTGATTTGAACATCACACAACTTTCTATTCTAGGTAGGTACCTACTCGTATTTTTGGCTTCGATCGAAATCGCAGAGACATGGAAGACAGGATAGGAGAAAGCCATCAGCCGTTCCGAGAACGAGCATTATCCGTTCAGGATAAAATCTGCCCCGGTCCCGAATCGAACCCTCGATCTAGCGCTCACAAGGCAGACGCTCTACCCTCCAAGCTGACTATTTTGTCTCTATAGGTACTTGATTTAAGCAATTGGAGTACTGTGAAATGGTCTGTGTTTTGACTTGCACTAGGAAGAATTGGAAGGAAGGGATTTTTAATTGTGTTAAGCATATTAAATGCTTGTCACAAATATCGTTCTCCGATTATTACACCTAGATAAATTTTATGACTTGACTTGGACTCGAACCACCAACCTCCAGATCCAAAATCCAACGCGTTAACAAACTGCACCACTGAGGTTGGTTGTTACTTGCACTATAGTGGGTATCAGACTTTACCTACACATTCATTGCTAATTTCTTCAGTATTAGCATAAAATACGCCATCCGCATGTCCCGTCGTCTGACTGCAATTTATATCTGCTATGTATATACAGGGTGTCCCGCGAACGACTGTACAACGCTTGAGGGTTGATCCAGGACCTAAAGGGCTACCAGAAAAACCTATTTGGTAATATTCAGGATTTTCTGTTTTTCGAAGTTTTTTATACCTCGTAACCTTAAAACGATTATATCTTTTGAACGAATAAAGAGTCCTTGGACCATTGAAACAACACAAAATTTGCTACGTAGGTATAGGTAAAATAAGGGCTGACACAATACCTATTGGTAATTTTTATCTTCTCCCTATAACACAACCAGAGACTTGAGGAAAAGATTTTTTATACCTACCTCTTTGAAAACTAGCATTTTTCCTGCATCAACCCTCAAGCGTTGTACAGTCCTTCGCGGGACACCCTGTATATTTGCTTTAGTATGTGTAGGTATATTCTGCTTTAGTTTCAAGTTTAATTCAAAGATCTTTTATTATTCTAAATCCAAAATTGAGCAAAAAACAGAGTTCGTTTTCGATTTCAAACTGATAAAGATCTAACTGAGAGAGAGAGAGAGCTAGAGAGAGAGAGAGAGAGAGAGAGAGAGAGAGAGAGAGAGAGAGAGAGAGAGAGAGAGAGAGAGAGAGAGAAAGAGAGCGTGGTTGTTGATTTAATTTTCAACTAATGGGTTTAATGGTAACTACTGTACACCACAATTGGTTCGTCTCTGAAGACGAAGGCACCTTGAAATGTCCCGGATATGCACCTGGATTTCACTGAACAAGGCTTCGGCATACCCTATTAAATACAACTCCTGTAACACACCACACCTCATGCCCAAAAAATACTCAGGGGTCTCCAATGAGAAAATTTCGTTTCTGTGTTAAAAGTCGTCAACATGTCATCAAAATCTTACAAACCGTTCAAAAGTTATGGTACAACAGAAGAGCGGATAGAAGAACAAGTGATGCCCAGTGGGCGAAACATGTCTGTTTTTCTTAAATAAAAATACCCTACCAACCCAGTGAAGAGTATAAGTTATTTCTTTTACATCTAAACAAGTGAAAAACTTGTACCTTGTTGAGTTCAACCCAAAGAGATGCCCATTTTGGACTTCGACTTGTTCGTTCACCAAATATTAATTTCAATCATGTACTTATATTATGGTTTCACCACTATCGTACCCACTATCCGTTCATTTGGCTTTTTCCTATCCTGTCTTCCTTCTCTCTTCGATTTCGGGACGATAAGACCATAGCAGTTACAGTTCCCTCTGTCAAACCACTTAAAAAAAAAAAATGATTGGTTGTTCAAATTGTCCGTAAGCGCCGAATGAAGAGTGAATTTCTCAAGGTAACAAACACACTATCATCACGTCACGTGAAGTCATGGAGAGGCAGAACGATGTACATATGTAGTTCAAAGTTTCCAATAATATTTAAGGTAATTTCATTCAGGATAGACACATTACTATCACATGACATAACGTGATGAGGGGTTGGGTAAGGTAGGGGTGGGGGGCGTGAAAAAATGAGAATATGCCCAAAGGGGGCGCCATGCAAAAAAGTTTGAGAACCACTGCTTTAGACCGTCTGAGAGTTGGAAGCTTATTCGAACACTTTCCGGAGGTCTGACAGGCCTAACAGGTCTGTCTGACCGTCAGAGAGTGAGTGGCCGACCTTATAGAGAGGACAATGTGATTCCCAAGCCTCCACGAAGTACACATGGACACGCCACTGAAAATCAACCAGATATCCAGATCCAGATGCTGATCTTCATCATGCCACCATCCCCTATTGTGTTTGGTCAATTAGAAAACATTATCGCGCTAATAGCTGGGAGGGAATTTCAACACTCGGTACGTCATGATTTCAACACTCGCTAGTTCGGATGTATTTTTGCTTGAGTGGTTTTAGATGCAATTACGTTGATTTTCGGGGTGGAGACTTCGCGCAGATGAGAGTCATGAACCCTCCTCTTTATTATCGTCATCAGGCTTTGAAAAGGAGAACCTTTTAGAGGTTTGCTGGAGGGAACTGTAACAACCTCAGGGGCTGTAACAGGTCAGGGGAGGCTATTTCGTCTGTAACAGGTCAGGGGAGGCAGGGGGGTCAGGGGAGGGGAGGGGAACTGTAACAGGTCAGGGGAAATGGAAGAGAGGCTATTTCGAGACTTGGTTTTTGAGGAAATTGTCTGTATTGAATATGTAATATGTATTGTGTTACATCTTCTACTGAACGAGGTTTCATTGCCTATTGATGCTGATAGTATTGTATTCCTATACTTTTTTTCTTAGGAGATTTGATAGAGTGAACTGTTTAACAAAGGAGGACTTATCGTTCTGAAATCGAAGCAAGGACAGGATAGGAGAAAGTCAGCCGTTCCGAGAACGTGCCTTATCTGTTTGGGATAAAGTTCGCCCCGAGCAGATATCAGATTTGGAAAATGAGAAACTTTGACTCGTATGTAACTATCAGGTTTTGAAAATGACTTTGACTTGTAGTGTGACTGCATTCAGATTATATCTGTGTTGAACAATGAGTTTTCCGAAATGAGATATCAGTAGCAGTGTGTTAGCAGGAAATTATACAGAAGGGGAGAACTTATTTACTCCCTATCCGTTTTGCCACTGTGCTGAATTGGAACATGCGGAAAACTCTGAAAAGCTGAATTATTATGATAATTAGAAAAGGCTTCCACAGCTTTTCAGTGACGGAGATTACTTTGTCACTTTTAAGTCTTGAACTAGAATGATTTCTTTCGAAATCCTTGAAATTTTTGAACAGAAAAGGAGAAGGAGGTGATTTTTTTTTTTTTTGCTGGATGAATTTGAACTCTAGTCCCATCGTATCAGGTTTGCTGTGTATCCTTACTGAGAAAATAATATAGTTAGTCGCTCTTTATGACCTTCGTTATCAAGACAAATTGAATTCCAACAGTAGAAGAAAAATTTTATTTGCAAAAGGCACATTGTTATAGGTATTTGTAATACATATTGCTCCGCTTATATTTGTACAATAAGTGCCCAACTGACTCAATCTTCATGAATTTTCGAGTTAGAAACCAAACACCTATGAAATTGCTGGAAAATGAACAAAAACATTCAAGGTAGATTGAACAAGAACAACAACAATATTGAGAAACATCTAAACAACATGGAAACAATATGGAGAAAACAGAACAACAATATTGAGAAACATCTAAACAACATAGAATTGAGAGCATTGATACATCAAGATTGAAGAATTTAGAAGATGACATCTCATGAGGCGTTGCCAAATTCACCAGGGTGGCCTCTAGGATCCTGAGAACATTTCCATGCCAACAATAGACAACAAGATATTGAATATTTCTCGAGATCTGTCAAAACCCATCGAATCTGTCACCTGAGCCAGGTGAGTTGTGGGTTGGTCCGTATGAAAAGGAGCAATAACAACAAATTGAAATGACTTCATTGTAGTAAAAGAAAACATGTGATTTTTGTGTTTATTAAAATGAACTACAATTCCCACACGTATGACTATTGACATTTTAAATAAGATACCTATACCTAGTTACCTTGAGTATTATTATGATTATACCCATTATAAACAGTTAAAAGTGTTCGAGCCGTGGAAGTCGCCTCTCAAAGCATCAATTTACCAGACCGTATAGCAGCGGCGGTTTCCATGGAAGCAAGAAAAACTTTTTCTCGACTTGGATTTTCGATTTTTCACTTTCTTGTAACTTTTGCTTTTGATCGATACTCAGTCGATTTTCACACATCCATTTTCAATAAAGCTTATCCCCTTGGATATGGTTTTCATTGCTAAGTAAGAAAGTCTATTTTTTTTCCCATTTAAGTAAGCAAGTCGTTCCTGTAGGAACGTATCAAAAAGGTTTGATCTATGTTTACTACACATGGAATTATGTAGCCAATGAATGACCTTTATTTTTTTAATTTTTGATACATTTCATTTGTTTATATTTTGACCTGTCTTTTATCAGATCTTTAATTCAAATCAAGCACCTTATGCTCCTTGGTAGGCAAGAATCCAAAATAATTTTCCTGTAACCCGTAATATTATACTTAACGGGAAAATGGTCTTCTTTGTCACATGGAACTCCAACAGCTGAACACCCAATGCGAAAAATCACATTCATCCCCAATAAAAACCTTTATGACAAATCTGGATCAGTCTATATTCCTATATATTGGAAGGATTTGAACACATTGTAAGCAGTATAATAGACATTGTTGACCTAATTCTACGAATCAATCCGGATAATTGAATTGGAGAATGTTTTGTTATGGAACTGAAGTAGGTGCAATAATACGAGATGTCAAATTAGGCACATTGAAAGGACGATTATGATGTATTGGGAATAACTCACCTCACTCCTGTAGAGGAACTCACACCAAGAAAGTTAAAAAGTGAACAAAAACAGTAAATGTTATTGTTGTGGAGACAATAGACGAAGGTGAAATTTGAAAACAATACCGGAGTCTGGCTGTGAAAGAGGTTGTGTTGGTTTTACATAATTTTTTGGTCGATTTTCAAGTTTTGTACATAAATACCTACCTGGAGTTGTCGTTCTATTCTATTGAAAATATTCAGATTGTGGACAAATAGAATACGGAAGCCTAATCAACCGTGCTAAGAAATAAACTGTTGTTGTTTGTTTTCATGTTTTCTTCTTACCCTGGTGTTAATTTTCTTCAAATTTGCTTATCCTTTTTTGCATAGGTTGTATTCTCGTTTTGTTTTGTTTTCAGAGGAATGTTTATTTTTGGCATAGTTTCCCACAGTTCTGGCTAGATCTTTTTCAAATTCCTAGGCATTTGAACCTACATCTTGGTTTAAAGATCTGAGTTTCAACACGAAAAACAAAGATGAAAATATGTAGGTAAGTACTTAGTACAGACTAGAGACTTCTGAAATGTATATTATTCAATTAATTAGATGGGAAAAGAAGTTTTGGAAGAAGGAACATTCCTATTGAAAAATCTGAGAATCTCGTTAGCCACATCAACGAGAGGACTCTTGAAAGCAGCATCCAACAATGTCATGATTGTCAACTGATAGACACTTTAGAAAAAGACTGAAAGCTAGCAAAGATACCCCAGCATGCAATCTGTATCCGAGTAATGTGTACAATACTGTACATATACATTTTACCGAGGGAATATTGGTAAGCACCCAATCTAAATCCGAGTAACAATCGAAGGAATATTGAAATTTGTTCAATCACACGAGATGGAGATGGAGAACACCACCAAGAAACCAAAACAACAACAACAACAACAACAACAACAACAACAACAACAACAACAACAACAACAACAACAACTAAGGTTAGGTCCATCCAGTTGACGATAGAGCATTAAAGTTAAGCAACGTTAGGGTTGTAACTTATCTGAACGGGTGATAGAACACGTGCTGCTCACGGAGCTGGTTCTAATTAATTTAAACCCCTGTACAGATATAAAAAGCGAAGCATAAAAACCAAATACCTATTATGTAAATGTAGCTTTGACCTTTGCCTTAGCTTAGCAGTTGAAGAACTGCCTTCTAGATGTCAAATCTAGTAGGTACTTTTGATCTAAAAGTTGAAAAAAAAAAACCGATTCAAATCTCGTCTCCACTGATCTTTTGATTCTTCACCTAAACTTTGAAGAGCCCACAAATTCCGTCGAATTCTTTTCTAATTACAATCCACAATAGTAGAATCCACACCTGATTTTGGTTGTGTGTGGAAAGTTCAAACGGGCAAATTCATAAATCAAGACCCCAGTCTCTCAAACCGATTTCGGTTTTGGTTCGCACACATTTCGAATCCAATTTGGGATTCGATTCCCGGTGTTTACCAACAATGATTTTCAAAGAGTGCTGGATCCCACCTCCCTAAAACTCCCCGAAGTCGTAAATTTTCGTCCAATCAGTTAACGGTAAGGTACGAGTGGTACTCTGGTTATCAGAAACAGTGGTGGACTGAACAGTTTTGAAGATTCGGGAGAAAATGATGGTCCTTTACGTCCTATTGTCTGCTTTGTGTTAATAATAGGTACGCAAAGCTCGGGAATTGAAGAATTGTCGTTAAATTGGGTACATATTACATAATTGGGATTTATTACTACTTATCACCTTTGTCTTTCAAGGAAATCGACAGCACTTAAATGCACCACTTTCCAAAGGACCATTGAGGTTAAGACAACGTTGTGTGACCAATGAGGTTAGGCAACGTTGTGTGAAAGGACCATTGAGGTTAAGCTGCAACGTTGTGTGAAAGGACCATTGAGGTTAAGACAACGTTGTGTGAAGCAAGTAATCTAATGGGGTAAAATATGTGACCAACGTTGTGTGAAGATCTGAGAAAACAAGCTGGTTATATTTTGGATCGGGTCACTTCAGACTCGTAAGTGAGGACAATAGAAGAGCTATTGAAAATGTCTCTAAAATTTCATAAAATTCAGACTTCCAGTACCAAGTTTTTACTTTCCTTATCCTAAGTACCTGTAGGAAGGAAGGAAAGTAATCTAATCGGGTAAAATTTTCGCTGATCACTTTTTTTTCTGGATCTGCTTCGGTACGTCGAAGGACCAAAATATTTCTCAGCTTCGACACTGCTCGGTTGAAATTGTTTGTATTGGTTTTTGATTTCCACTGCGTAATTTATTACTTAATTAATTTTGTTCGTTCTCAATATTATCACACATTCTCCGTGATAACTCTAATAGCCTGACTGGTGACTGGAGATTCTGGTACTCCTCTGATTTCGTGTATGGGGCATGTAGTTAGTTTATGTGGTTTGGGTGTTTGGAGTGCTGTGAGTTTTAGGTTGGCTTTCTCTCTGGTACTTTTCTGTGTTTTGGTTTGAGCAGAGGTAGAGGGTATGGAATCTGGCAATCTGGGTCAGTTAAGCCTATTGAAAATAATTTTTATTTACCCATGGTGTGACCCATGATTAGGAATGAAGATTCAATTTGTTCCAAGAAATTTGTATCATGCAAATGATTGATCCCGTGATTGGCTGTTGCGGGGCCCACTCAGCCTCGTGAGGAAAATGAGTAGCTATGATATATAAATGCGCATAGCGACTGGTGCTAGCACGGTAGGTAAACATTGGATGTTAGGATTATTGAGGTATTGGGAAAAATCCTACAATGCTGTAGTGAGCACCAAAGTTGTGACATAATAACACAAAGAAATTGCATTTTATTTTATAACGTGATGATAGTGTGTTTCTTTCTACCCTACCTTTAGTTCATCACAGAAAGTTTAGCAAGCCACATATATATCAATCAGATCAGCCCGTATAATTTTCCTAATTTCCACATACGCTCAGAATTGCTACTCACACTGCGAGAATCCCATTCGGCCTGAGTAAGGCTGGCAGCACACGACCGCCCAGACGGTTAAACATCTACAATTCAAGGGTTGATTCTGCTATGGACTGATTGTTCGAGTAACAGATTATTGGGCAAATTCCAAGTTACAATAAAACGGACTTTAGTGTCTTGTCTTTCACCATACCCTGTATTACCTCTCACTGGCTATGAATCTAAGCATGTGTAGTGTGAATGTAAGAGGGGGCAAAAACAATCTCAAAACAATAATCAGAAATAATTACTTATATTATTAATTTTTCTCCTTCGGAAATTTATTTCAAATTAGCTTTTTTATTGCTCGCTCCGGAGAGCTTTCAAACACACGAAGCTGATGGAAACAAGTTGGTCTGTGGAGCTTGGAACTTGTTTGAAAAGTTCTTGAATCAACAGTGAATACTGATTCAAATTTCGAGTGAATATTGTATCAACAGTGAATCCTGAGATTCAGGAAGAGCCAATGAAACATGGCTAGAGACCTTTCTTCATTCTTCCATCGCCATTCCGCTACAACAACAACAACAACAACAACAACAACAACAACAACAACAACAACAACAACAACAACAACTAAGGTTAGGTCCATCCAGTTGACGATAGAGCATTAAAGTTAAGCAACGTTAGGGTTGTAACTTATCTGAACGGGTGATAGAACACGTGCTGCTCACGGAGCTGGTTCTAATTAATTTAAACCCCTGTACAGATATAAAAAGCGAAGCATAAAAACCAAATACCTATTATGTAAATGTAGCTTTGACCTTTGCCTTAGCTTAGCAGTTGAAGAACTGCCTTCTAGATGTCAAATCTAGTAGGTACTTTTGATCTAAAAGTTGAAAAAAAAAAACCGATTCAAATCTCGTCTCCACTGATCTTTTGATTCTTCACCTAAACTTTGAAGAGCCCACAAATTCCGTCGAATTCTTTTCTAATTACAATCCACAATAGTAGAATCCACACCTGATTTTGGTTGTGTGTGGAAAGTTCAAACGGGCAAATTCATAAATCAAGACCCCAGTCTCTCAAACCGATTTCGGTTTTGGTTCGCACACATTTCGAATCCAATTTGGGATTCGATTCCCGGTGTTTACCAACAATGATTTTCAAAGAGTGCTGGATCCCACCTCCCTAAAACTCCCCGAAGTCGTAAATTTTCGTCCAATCAGTTAACGGTAAGGTACGAGTGGTACTCTGGTTATCAGAAACACTCTCTCTCTCTCTCTCTCTCTCTCTCTCTCTCTCTCTCTTTCTCTCTCTCTCTCTCTCTCTCTCTCTCTCTCTTTCTTCTTTTGGTTCACAACTTATTGTTACCAATAAATAATAATAATGGCGATTATTATATTTTGTTCACATTTCTTTCCTCCTTTTTCTTCGTGGTTTTTTCTTTTCTTTTCACTTATTCTTCATCTTTTTTTTTCTTCTACGCCTTCTTCTTCTTCTCTTTCTTGTTCTTTTCTACTGTGGCTTTTTCTTTTTGTGTGCGTTGCTTTTTCATTTTTCTATGTCTATCTTATTTTCTTATTTTTATTTTATTATTTCTTCCCTTCTTATTTTATTCGCCTGACTGAATGATTTCGGGTGTTTTCTAATTTTTCATGCTATCTCCTTTTCTTGACACTTGAATATGTTTTCCGTCTTGGAGTCTTCTTCTTCTTTTGTATTCTAACATCATCTTTTTTCCCCTTATTTTTTTGTTGGGTATTTCAAATAGGTAGTTTCTTCGAATTGATGTATTTTCCGCGGAATTGTTTTCAAAGTCGCACCTCGCACTGCATGTCGATCCTGAGTTCTCCTATCATGTCCTCCTTCTCTCTTTGATTTCGGAACGATAAGAACTTTGAAGTTACAGTTCCCTCTATCTTTTCCATTACCTATCTGCCTGTTCTTTTCCATTACCTATCTGCCTGTTCTTTTCCATTACCTATCTGCCTTTGCGTTGTATTTTGTAGTGGTCCAGACACTCACCTGATAGTCACCAGAGTCACCAGGGCGTAGGTTCAATACCAGCCGAGGCATATACCTACTGAATTTTTCAGAACTAGTTATAGTTCAGAATTATAAGTACTCATGCGACGGGGTAATAGAACTGAATAGATACCTATTTAGCCCTATTCGAGCAGTATAAATCAGCTTGAATACATATTGATTTTTCATAAGTCAGCTCCCATGGCGCAGTGGTCACTGCAAGGGAACCAATTCATACAAACCTTTTTCCAACCGGAACCAACTAATACGTTTTTTCCCAGTTGGGAACCAACTCGTACTCAGCCTTTTAAAAATCCAATATCATCCTATGCATGTATAGGTAGGTTCCCTTACTTTTCTTCCACGAATTTTGTGATTTTTCAATGATTTCCAAATTGATTGCGGTTTTGGCAGTAGCCACAGAATTCCACACCGCAAATCAGTCACCACACCATTTAGTACATTAAAACCACATCCATCATTTCCAAATGGAGTTTCAATAGACACCCACTTGTAAAACCTTGAGGTTTCCTTTGTAATCATTGCAAAACTAGTGCAGAGTATTTCAAAATTGAGTCGTTTAATTCCACATCAATAACTCCTGACTTGACTCAGAATCAATAAGTCACCCAGAACCAATAAATGACAGTGTACTTATTAATTAATGGATTCAATGATTTGATCCAAAAATTTGTGGGACATCATCATTTAAACATTCCAAAACCGCAAAATACCCAACTTATACTTTATACCTATACCTAGGTACTTACATAAATTCAAAATGATAAAGCAATAATTCACGTAGAATCAAATGATTTGATGTAAAAATTTATAAGAGATTTAAATCTAAACATTAAAAAAATCACCAAATAACTCTGGACTTAAATCAGAATCATCAAGTCAACTGGAATCAAATACATGGGAGTTAATCAATTGTTTGATCCAAAATCTCGTGGGGCATCAATCTAAAGATCTTAAACATCTTCATCTAAAGATTCCAAAACCACTAAATGAGTGGGGCTAGTGGGGCAACCTCTTTGTCAGCCACCAACATCCATAACTTTCTTTATATATATATATATATATATATTTAACTTTTCCATCTTTTGTAATATCAAAACCTTTGTTATATTATTATTGATGTTAATAAATGAGGCCTTTTTAAACTGTTGGCATAATGGGACTCTTTAGTCTTAGCCGACAGTATAAATAAGGTATATTAAATAAAAAAATATCAAATCTATCAATCCGCGATAAAAGGTCTTTAGAGTCTTTAGCATCGAGCCATTTATTTTCTTTTATTGATATTCGATTAAGAGATCAAAGATCCTATTATGATCTTTAGTAGGTAACTCCCTCGCTAATCTTTGTAAAGATAGACTTGAAAATCTCCCAAACCAGCACCTCTGCTAGGGACAGGTAAAGGCCTAAAGGGACTTTTCAGTCTCATTCTAGCAATAAGTATAACCTTTAAATGAGAGGCTATGTCGGCAAAAATTTCGCGAATCCACACGACTTGAAAGTCAGTCATTTGGATAAACATTAAAGTCACCAAAATAGATAGCCTAATGTGTATTGGGGCTATTAGGGTATCCTTTTAGATCTTTTGTATAAACGGTTTTATCGATAAATATTCCCACGTCATCCTTTTAATTCATTCCTTTCGCTCGATCAATTCATTCAAGTATGAATGGACTCTTGTTGGCCCTTTCACTTACCAACTCTTCCAACTTCCAAGTTTGAAAAAGATGGTCTGTGACGAGATCTGTCTAGAATTATGTAGGTACATAAATACCATTTTCAGATTCTTGAAATCTCTCTAGAATTGGATTTTGTTTCAGATTCTTTCTCAAAAGAACTTTCCCAGGGTCTTCCTTGTCCTTCAACTTTTCCAAAATGTTTCCATTTTCTGTACAGAAACGGCTGCTTCTTTACTTTTTTTTATCGACTGATTTAGTTTTGAATGTTCTACCTCACTTAATCAGGGACACAACCACATCTTGATCTGAGAACTCTGATTTGTCGCATGGTCTAAAAGTAAAAGCTAAGTCATAAGAATTCCATAAAAGAGCTCGATAGCAGAAGTCTTGAGGCAATTTTCCTCTTAGCACTGAAGGAATTTAGGAAACAGCCACTTTGAACCTTTCGATGGCCTATTCTCAGCTAATATTGTGATCTCTTCACGGCCTATCGTAGTCAAAGGCTCGGAGGTATCATAAATATAATTATGTTGATGTGATTATTAAATTTATAGACTCTCCGGTGTGCCTATTCATTCAGATTTTTAGACATTCTTGGGGTTCCATTGAGAAGAGAGTTGTCCAACAGCTCGTCGTTTTATACAGGATGCCCTAAAATTTGCTTTGTGCTGCGGCCATAGAATCTTCTTCAGGTACCGTCTTCATTGCCAAGGTTGGCATTCATCATGGCTTTTTTTTTTTTTTTTTTTTTTTTTTTTTTTTTTTTTTTTTTTGAGGCAGCGGCTTTGAACAAGTCAGATGTCGTTGAGCCATTTTCAAAGGTTCTAGAGCTAGGATACGAGTATTTTTCTTCTTATGCCCGATCTTACCCCAGAATCTGTGTAAATCAAATGAGTGATGTCAAAGAAAAGCCTTGACACTTGGTTAAATCTCAGTGATAAGATCGGCCATTACAGATCTCTTTCCCACAAATTTTCCTTAGAAGCCCAAGGAAAAAACGATCTATCCGAGAGAAAAAAAAAGGCCATAGTAGGAAGTTTTGTTTATTTCGTTGTATGAATCAATTTTCAAAGACACCCAGTAAGCATGTGATCGAGTGAGAAATATGTGAAAACTCGTGTGGACCTCGCTGAGGATTTATGGAGATTTATGGCGAAGTTCGTGGCTCATTAACCTCATCTTCAATACCGTAAACTCCGTCCTTGCTTTATTCACCCACAATTTATCTGCACCTCTAAATGGTGTACCTTAAGGATCATTCATTTTCCCAATAGCTTTGATACTTTTTTTACGGCTTTCTTTTTTGCAGTATTCTGGAGGAGCTCTTTCACCCAACGTTAGCACGATGGGCTTTGAATCTTGAGGTTGGTGGTTCGAGTCCAAGTCAAGTCATGAAATGACAAGCAGTAGGTATGCTTAACACACTTAAATAAATTCCTTTATAAATTGTTTACCAAACCTCTGTACCGGCGTGAACGACCTGGGATTCCAGAGTTAAAACGCCTTATTCGAAAAAAAACCTTCTGTAGGTAACCCCTATTTTGTTTTCTCAGAGATATCGGTACTTTTTTCGACAAGCCTGAAGGATTAAAATTTGACCTTTTAACCTTTGAATATATCCAAAAATAGAGTCCTCTACTTCAGGAACAGAATTAAAATGCACCTCTCACCTCTCAAATGAAATTTTCGAAAACATGAAGGTTTAGAGCTTTGTAAAAACAGAAAGGATCCTCGGGTATCTGAATCCTGAAAATTTATTATTGCTCTGAGCCAAGACACCCCCTCTTATCATACTTAGCCCAGATTAGACTGAAAGTGGTTTTCAGGAAAGATTATAATTCACGTTCAGGGCAGGTTTTAGGGGAGGGGCAAATGAGGGACCGGGAAACCACTGGTGTCTATGAGCAAATGTCGAATTAAATAGTTCTACCTATCTTTTATTAGGTGGGTATTTGGGTAGGTGGCCTACTAATGGCTTTTTCATAGGAAATTTCACCAAATTTTAACCATTAGTTTGTGAAAATAGCCTAATGAATTTTAGACAAATTGCACCTGATTACCAGGGGGTCACCTTTGTTTTTTGCCCCGCAAAACAATGTTATTTCCGACCCTGATTTCCATAATACAAGAAAGAGGTGGGGTTAAGAATCCTGTAGTTGCTTTTGTCTTTGCTGTGAGAAATAAAATTGATCAAATTGATACTACCTTACTTATAAAGGAATTGATAATTTAATTAAATTGGAAATTTAAAAGCTTTTTTTTTTCAGGCAATTCTTTAATTTAACTTTGCTTCTTTATAAGCGTACCTATACCTATACATTTCTCCAATGTATCACTAAAGATGAAAAACTTTGCTCTATAGGTTGGTAGTAACTCTGTTTATAAGACTACATTTAGATTTTTCTTCTACCTATGTTCAAACAAATTAATTCCTTTTATCCGGTATAGCATAACAGGCATAACTTGATAACTTCACCTGTCTGTTCCATGAACAAGGTCAGAACTATCATTATATCGAAGTATTAGAATTATTCCATCTTGCCGCTAGACTATTCCCCATGTAAACAGAAACCCATAACCTACCCTCATAACGAGATTTGCCAGATAAGTGCCACGCCCAACGTTGATTAACTCGGGTGGTATGGAAAATTTATGTAGATTTTTTTTTCATATTGGAATAATGATGTATTTGTTTTAAAATCTTCATCTCTATAGGTAGTAAGTTACTATAAAGTATATTATGCTTCGAGTGAAGTTAATATGGTGTGGAATTTGTCCAGACATACCTATAACATACTCGTAGGTACCGTGGGACTGCATTTCATGCATGTTGACTACCTAATCTAGTATAGGGGAATTCGGGGAATAGTGGAATTCCAAATGTCTTGTACCTAGTCTCGAAATCGAAGAGAGCATAGGACAGAAGAAAGCCAGCCGTTCAGCGAGCGAAGCTCATCTGTAACGGATAAAGTTTGCACCGGACGGGAATCGAAGGACGGGAATGCACCCCATTTAGAAGGCAGTCAACATAACATAGGTACTCGTAACTCTAGTCATCAATACGAGTATAACTATACGAGTCTTACGCAAAGAATAAGCTATTAATTTTATCATTTTATTATTTTTTTAATTAATGTAGATATTAATTTTATCATTACTATCTACATTATACCTCGTAAGAAGTATACTTTATTACTACCTGAGCACTACAAAGTTACAAGCACTACAAAGTTACAATGTAAAATCCTATATACGTGTATTCAGTGGAATACACTGAAGTTCTGAACAAGTGTATTCTAAAAGATACACGCGGCTTGTGGGGTTCGGGCATGGGTGTATTCTAAAAGATACACGCGGCTTGTGGGGTTCGGGCATGGGTGTATTCTAAAAGATACACGCGGCTTGTGGGGTTCGGGCATGGGTGTATTCTAAAAGATACACATGGCGGTCAGGGTGTTAATTAATTTATCGACACTGCACTCCTTTCCTACTCTTCACTCTGCAACACTGCACTCCTTCTCTTATCTATTCCGCACTTTGCAAGTTTGCACTCCTTCTCTTATCTACTACTCTGCACTCCTTCTTCATAATTCTCATCTCTGATTTGTTTAGTGCGAATAAAATCCAATCATCCTGTCCGCCTATATTGATAGCAATATTTAGATTATACCTATTAGGTAGGTCCTTAATCGCAAAGAAATACATCATAGGTAAATACTAGGTAGCCCAATCATCTGTCTTTCATGAAGATTTGTAGATATTAAAAACAGTCGGTACCTACAATGATAACAGTGGATAGCACACATTATAGGATTGATAACAGGAGATATGTACCTATGTACCTACATAATTACTTACATTATTAAATCGTAAATACATAAACAAGTTTGTTCTGAAACTATGGGGGAAAGTTTTTTCCAATTTAATTAAATCTCTGATCTCAGAGAAAATTCTCATTATACCATGGAAGATAATGATGATGACTATAATATGAGGTACATTGTAGGAGGTAGGTTAGGTCAGGTAAGTACTGTGGAGTATGGAAAATTACCTTAGCATAGTTACAGCTACTGTCCAATTCATGAAACAAGTCCTTTAACGGACAAATACATAAATATACATACTAAATATACATATACTAAATAAATAAATAAATAAAATATACATACATACTAAATACATACTCAATGAGCATAATCCAATCACACATAATCCTCGTTTTATAGCGGTTTAATAATTAACCACATTAGATCATCGGATTGATAGCGGATTAATTTATTAATACTTACCTTTTATTTTAATCCACATGAGTTGATTTATTATTACCTACCTTGTGCTGAGTTCCTATCATTGCTATGTTAACATTTTCAGTACTTCTAAACCTGGGGACTCTATTCCATAAACCATCTTGTCAATTGATTCTGCCTTGGTGGTGTAGTGGTCAATACTCTCACCTTGTTAACAGGCGGCCGAGGGTTTAATCCCAGTCGAGATAGGGAATTTTTTCCGCAATAGAATTGAACCACAATTTTATTATAGTAGTATTATGTATTAGTGTATTACATATCTATCCTACGGCTGAAGAAAAGAAACTCTTACAAAAGTTCTATTTGAGCAGTATAAATTTACCCTCTTTTCGGCGACAAGAAAAGAAAGCGAAGAGAGAAGGGAGGATAGGATAGGAGAAGGCCAGCCGTTCCGAGAACGAACATTATCTCGTCAGGATAAAATCCGCCGCGGGCGGGAATCGAACCCGCGACCTAGCGCTTACAATGCAGACGCGCTACCCTCCAAGCTACTCAACTGGGCTGGTGAGCAGAGTGAAAATTTCAGAGTACTTTGAGAACCACTGGTCGACAATTACCCATATCTTCATGTAAAGTACAAGGTTACAGGTTGTAGTGGAGTTTTAAAGTTCAATTTGCAGATAATACCTACCTATTATGCTCAAGGAATATAGGTTTGTGCTGGTCATAATGTTTTAAAGCAGATTAGAGCATAGGGCATACAGAGTGTATTCATCAAGTCCCACTCAGAACAGCTTAAGCTAATATAGGTTTGTGCTGGTCATATTGTAAAGCAGATTAGAGCATAGAGCATACAGAGTGTATTCGACAAGTCCCACTCAGAACAGCTTAAGCTACCATGGGACCACATAGTCAAGTGTGTGGGTGTGTCTGTGAATTTGTTCTGGAGTTAAAGTCTTGAGTAGTTATTGTACAAAGTAGGTACCTAAATACATAGGTATCTACATATCTTATTGTTATTGCCCATAATATTTTTGTACCTAGGTACTCGTATAAATCTGTTTATTTAGTCCGTTTATTCCTCCATGATTCCATTAAGGTTTGTCTGGTTTTGACAAACTTAGACACATACCACCAACACAAAGGAAATTTGCTCAATAGATTTTGGCCCGACTTTCCCTTCTGGCCTATTATGCTCGACAAGTCCCACTCAGAACAGCTTAAGCTAATATAGGTTTGTGCTGGTCATAATGTTAAAGCAGATTAGAGCATAGGGCACACAGAGTGTATTCGACAAGTCCCACTCAGAACAGCTTAAGCTAATATAGGTTTGTGCTGGTCATAATGTTAAAGCAGATTAGAGCATAGAGCATACAGCATACAGAGTGTATTCATCAAGTCCCACTCAGAACAGCTTAAGCTACCATGGGACCACATAGTCAAGTGTGTGGGTGTGTCTGTGAATTTGTTCTGGAGTTAAAGTCTTGTGTAGTTATTGTACAAAGTACCTAAATACATAGGTATCTACATATCTTATTGCCCATAATATCTTTGTACCTACTCGTATAAATCTGTTTATTTAGTCCCTTTATTCCTCCATGATTCCATTAAGGTTTGGTTTTGACAAACTTAGACAAATACCACCAACACAAAGGAAATTTGCTCAATAGATTTTGGCCCGATTTTCCCTTCTGAAGTTCTGCAGGAGTCCTTTTTCTGAGGACAGCCACTCGTTATCAGGCAGACCTGACAGGTACGCCTGAACAGGCCCGCCTGTCAGGTCTACCTGCTAGTGAGTGGACGGCTTGAGTACGGTCTACAGTTAACTGAACCACCTTCTTTTTAAGCGAGCAGATTTTCTTATCGTGTGTAGGAGTCTTCTAACGTATATAGTTTTAGTTTTTAGTTCAGGGATCATTTATTACCCTCTTATCTTACAAGACCTTCATCATCCAATTCCTGAACCACCTTCTTTTTAAGCGAGCAGATTTTCTTATCGTGTGTAGGGGTCTTCTAACGTATAGTTTTTAGTTCAGGGATCATTTATTGCCCTCTTATCTTACAAGACCTTCATCCTCCAATTCTTGAACCACCTTCTTTTTAAGCGAGCAGATTTTCTTATCGTGTGTAGGGGTCTTCTAACGTATAGTTTTTAGTTCAGGGATCATTTATTACCCTCTTATCTTACAAGACCTTCATCCTCCAATTCCCTCTATGAATCGGAGCTTTTGTTTCCTACATGAACACATTTTCCTAAGAAATTAGCTTTGTTTCCTAAAACATTAGCTCAGCCACAACGAATGATTTGAATAGTTCAGCCTCAGTGCCACAATTCCAAGCTAGAACAATCTTATCACTCTGACATCATTCAAAGAAAATTTCAACGGGACATGCCCGTCCTTTTGTTTTCAATATGATATACTTGTTCTAATATTGTAACATATTCAAATCCTATTGTAATCCCTAATTATACATGCTGACTAATCAATGGTTAATGGTTACCAGTTTATCTTTAATCTTTTTCTGACACGAGTTGTGATGTATGCTTGTGAGAAGATGCAAGTTCTCATGGATACATAGTAAACCTCTTTCTCATTGACACAATAATCCTCATTGGACAATATGGACTTACTCGTAACTTATTGACAATAGAACGCACTGACAAAACAATATTTCCTAGGGACGTATCGACAGAACAATGTTCCTTAGGGGGCGGCAAAACAATGACACAATAATTTTAATTACTGACATTACAATTTAAATCTTGTGAGATTGAGATTGAGTCATTTTTAAAGGTGCGTACCGAACACACATAAATTCGCTCGGTGGAAACGCTGTTGCTACTTACTTGCGCTATGACGATCAAGACCTTCATCGTCCAACCTCCAATTCTCTTTGATGAATCAGCGCTACCTTCCAAGCTAAATAGGATCTCTTCTGAGTAGATTATTACTTGATTGAAGACTCTTTTGGAAATAAGAATATACACTCACACACTCACTCCGATGTAGGGTTGCCAACATTTTTTTCGGTGTTCCGGCGGAACATTTGATTTTTGACAAAAATACGGATTGTTCCGGGAAATAACGTACGGTTGGCAACCCTACTCCGATGGCATATTAGGGATATGTGACATTCCAAGCTAGAACAATCTTATCACTCTGACATCATTCAAAGAAAATTTCAACGGGACATGCCCGTAGTCCTTTTGTTTTCAATATGATACGTGTTCTTTAATATTGTAACATATTTAAATCCTATTGTAATTCCTAATTATACATGCTGACTAATCAATGGTTAATGGTTACCAGTTTATCTTTAATCTTTTTCTGACACGAGATGTGATGTATGCTTGTGAGAAGATGCAAGTTCTCATGGATACATAGTAAACCTCTTTCTCATTGACATAACTCATTGACACACTATTCCTCAATGGACATTCTCGTAACTCATTGACAATGGAACGCATTGACAAAACAATGTTCCATAGGGGCGGCAAAACAATGACAAAATAATTTTAATTACTGACATTACAATTTAAATCTCGTGAGATTGAGATTGTGTCATTTTTAAAGGTGCGTACCCAGCACATAAATTCACTCGGTGGAAACGCTGTTGCTACTTGCGCGATGACGATCAAGACCTTCATCGTCCAACCTCCAATTCTCTTTGATGAATCAGCGCTATATGTACATATACCTTCCAAGCTAAATAGGATCTCTTCTGAGTAGATTATTACTTGATTGAAGACTCTTTTGGAAATAAGAATAGAAAGAAAAAGAATAGATCAGTTGCGCTTACTTGGGTGATGTTTCAAAGTCATAGAGCAGGAAAAATGAGGACCAACGGAATTTTTTTCTTCTAGATGTGATGTATGCTTGTGAGAAGATGCAAGTTCTCATGGATACATAGTAAACCTCTTTCTCATTGACACAATAATCCTCATTGGACATGGGACAATATGAACATGCTCGTAACTTATTGACAATAGAACGCACTGACAAAACAATGTTTCCTAGGGACGTATCGACAGAACAATGTTCCCTAGGGGGCGGCAAAACAATGACACAATAATTTTAATTACTGACATTGTACAATTTAAATCTTGTGAGATTGAGATTGTGTCATTTTTAAAGGTGCGTACCTAACACACATAAATTCGCTCGGTGGAAACGCTGTTGCTACTTGCGCGATGACGATCAAGACCTTCATCGTCCAACCTCCAATTCCTTTGATGAATCAGCGCTACCTTCCAAGCTAAATAGGATCTCTTCTGAATAGATTATTACTTGATTGAAGACTCTTTTGGAAATAAGAATAGGAAGAAAAAGAATAGATCAGTTACGCTTACTTGGGTGCTGTTTCAAAGTCATAGAGCAGGAAAAATGAGGACCAACGGAATTTTTCTTTTTCTTCTACGACATCTAGATCCCGAGATAAATCGATTTAAAAAATACCGGTAAATCGTGAAGTTTGACGTCACCGCATACGCTCCCGTAGGCGATGACATCACATCTAATGTCCCGAGCAAAGCTCCCTCGCAGGCAACGCATTAATGTGTTTGTGCGCATACGTTTCTGCTCCTTCGCTAGCGCGCTTGCATAGTGGCGCTACCTAACGGACGAAAAAAAAAAAAACAACTGCGTAAAGTCTGACGTCACACATATTTGAACTCTTTCATTAGAACGGCAATAATAAGAAAACAAATTTCCCTGTATTCAATTACATACATAAAAATAAAATAAAAACATTCAGAGATTGCGAGAAATGCAAATATTTATTATTATTATTATTATTTTAAGATGTTTGGAACTGTAACTGCTATAAGGTCTTAATATCGTTCCGAGATCGGCCATTTATCCGTTCAGGATAAAAATCGGGTGGGAATCGAACCCGCGGCCTAGCGCTTACAAGGCAGACGCGCTACCAACCAAGCTAACTAGGCTGTGACATAATAATACGTCATGTCACGTCACGTGAACTCATGGGGAGTCAGAAAGATGTACCTAGTTCAAAAATTTCCCCTAATAATATTGTTGGTAATCTCGTTCAGGATAGCTACTATCACGTCACGTGAGCTCACGTGACGTGATGGTGGTGTGTTTTTACCTCAAGTGTAGCCACATCTGTTTGGTGATAGTCTGGTTTCTTTACGTCTCTACGTTACGTATAGTAAAGTTGTACTGTACTCGTCTGAGTTACCATGACAACCCGAAGCCGACCAGACTGCTTGCCTCCAAAGAACTCTATGTTGTGTCAACTCCTCCCAGTCGTTCAGCCCCCATCTGTTGCATAGTCTCTTCAAATAAGAATATGAAGAAAAAGAATTGAAGTTTATTACTGCAAGAAGTGCGAAGTTGTTTAATAGAACATGCCCAACATTCTCTTCACGTCCTGACCTATACCACGCATCGTGTCTGGTAGTCTTGAATCCATTAGCTTAGGTAATTCCGATCTTGCCTGAGATTTTCCTGAATTTGAATTCTCGTTCAGTTTAAATTTGCGAGCGTTCTAGTGCGGGTCTGCGCGGCAAACTCAAACATGTTTCATAGTTCTCACGTGCGACGGTGTTGTCGTGGTTGTATGATTGTGTAGGTGTGAAATCCACCTGTTTATCAGCTCAACTCAAACCAATTTAGTAACTAAAACCAAGTATTTGGTAACTAAAACTGAAACCAAGTTTATTTTTGTTAGCTCAAACCAAACAACTATTTAAGTACCTATTTAATGACAAAAACTAAGCTAAGTAAGCATTTCTTTGCTAAAACCAAGTACTCGTATTTACTATAGTTAAAATTAACTGTTTATTAAATCAAATTAATGAAGTTAGTGTTTGAACCACCCTAGTTATTTTATGATTTTATCTACATAATATTTTGGGATCAGTCACAGTAAAACCCCAAACACCTAATTATTATGAGCATTAAAAAAAAAAAAAAATGTTTTTCGAACTGTGTGTTTTGGGTAAAAGTGTAAAACGTGTTTAATCAATTATAAAAAAAAAAAAAAAAAAAATGTTTTTCGAACTGTGTGTTTTGGGTAAAAGTGTAAAACGTGTTTAATCAATTATAACCTTTATAGCCATTAGATAAGTCTCCTATGTTATCCGTGAATTTGGTGATGTTGATGGAGTAGAGTATGTTGTTGGATCTCTAATCAATACCTAGAATGTTTGATAATATGTAAATTATACCTAGGCACAGAAAAATAAATTGAAATGTAAAAAACAGGGCTCCCTGCTAATCATATACATAGAGAGCCCACTTAACTTTGTTTCCTGAGGCCCCCATAGGGGACTTTTGGGTAGAGAAAACCATTAAAGTTTGCAGGGAGGGCAGGTTGCCCAAAAGCTTTAAACGCCCCAGGAAATAGGCATGAGTAGGTACGTTCTTCTAGGAAATTTAGGAGTCTCTATAGAAATTATACGTAATTAAAATCTCATAATACTTAATTTAGAATCCCAATTAGGTACCTAAATTACCTGACAATTTTAGTTAAAATAATAATGATAGTAATAAAACAAAACCAAGATGTTTTCCCCATAAGTTTTAGTGCTCTCATAAAAGGTGTCCACTTTTATAATTAGTTGGTGAAATGTTTAATATGAACTTGGAAGTTTTAACCTGAAAGTTCAACTCTGTGGTAAGTTTATAAACTTGTCGTCTTCTTCTCCTTCTTCCTCTTCCTCCTCTTCTTCTTCTTTTTCTTCCTCCTCCTCTTCTTCTTCCTATCCTTCTGCTCCTCTTCCTTCTTCTTCCTCTTCTTCTGCTTTTTCTCCTCCTCCTTCTGCCTTTTCTTCTTCTTCCTCTTCTTGTTCTTATTCTTTTTTTCCTTCTTCTGTCAGACCTTCTTCGTCTGAAAGACCTAAGCCTGGAGCGAGTAAATTGACGGCTAGGTAAGTCACCGCTGTCACCTGGTAGCCTCCGTAGCCTCGTGAGTACAATTGAGTAGCTACTTCAATCGAGTAGCGACTGGTGGCGGCATTACAAGACAAAAGAAACGAGCGATGATAAATAATATGATTGAATAGGTAAATGAAAGACTTGTAATACTGTGATATCCACAGAGTTGTGAAAAAGCTCTCTGCTTTACCAGAAAGATTCATGATTATGATTTGATTTGTATTTGAATCACCACTGTCACCTAACTGGCCTGTAACCGGATTATCAACTGGCCTCGTATAAACCAAACATAAGAGTCCAACCTATGAATCACATCGGTAATCAATGATCATCTCCGCCACAATCGATAGTTTTTCCCAGTTTCCATCATCTCTCGTGGCTTCCTGTCCTTTCTGGTGCCAGCAAGTTATGAAATAAGTAGGTGCCTGCCAAAGCTCCAGGGCTGAGCTATTTAAAACAAGAAATAGTTATATCACCTTGAACTCTTTTATAATTAGTTGGTGAAATGTTTAATATGAACTTGAAGTTTTAACCTGAAAGTTCAACTCTGTGGTAAGTTTATAAACTTGTCGTCTTCTTCTCCTTCTTCCTCTTCCTCATCTTCTTCTTCTTCTTTTTCTTCCTCTTCTTCCTCCTCCTCTTCTTCTTCTTCCTCTCCTTCTGCTCCTCTTCCTTCTTCTTCTGCTACTTTTATAATTAGTTGGTGAAATGTTTAATATGAACTTGAAGTTTTAACCTGAAAGTTCAACTCTGTGGTAAGTTTATAAACTTGTCGCCTTTTTCTCCTTCTTCCTCTTACTCCTCCTCTTCTTCTTTTTCTTCCTCTTCTTCCTCCTCCTCTTCTTCTTCTTCCTCTCCTTCTGCTCCTCTTCCTTCTTCTTCCTCTTCTTCTGCTATTTCTCCTCCTCCTTCTGCCTTTTCTTCTTCTTCCTCTTCTTGTTCTTATTTTTTTTCCTCCTTCTGTCAGACCTTCTACGTCTGAAAGACCTAAGCCTGCAGCGAGTAAATTGACGGCTAGGTAAGTCACCGCTGTCACCTGGTAGCCTCCGTAGCCTCGTGAGGACAATTGAGTAGCTACTTCAATCGAGTAGCGACTGGTGGCGGCATTAACAAGACAAAAGAAACGAGCGATGATAAATAATATGATTGAATAGGTAAATGAAAGACTTGTAATACTGTGATATCCACAGAGTTGTGAAAAAGCTCTTTGCTTTACCACAAAGATTCATGATTATGATTTGATTTGTATTTGAATAACCACTGTCACCTAACTGGCCTGTAACCGGATTATCAACTGGCCTCGTATAAACCAAACATAAGAGTCCAACCTGTGAATCACATCGGTAATCAATGATCATCTCCGCCACAATCGATAGTTTCCAACCAGTTTCCATCATCTCTCGTGTCTTCCCGTCCTTTCTGATGCCAGCAAGTTATGAAATAAGTAGGTGCCTGCCAAAGCTCCAGGGCTGAGCTATTTCAAACAAGAAATAGTTATCACCTTGAACTTGTTTCTCGTAATAAAAATATGATTATAATTTTTTTATATTATAACTTTATAACACTATAAACAGGGCCTTATTTATGGGGGGGGGCTTCATTTGCTCTCCTTTACTATGGGCTGGACTCCAAAAATTTGGAGCATCCATCCCCCCTCCCGGGACACATCACTATTTGGACTCTTGGCCCCAACCCCCTCAAAATCCTGGATACGGTCCAGACTATAACTAAACAAAATGAATAGAATGAATAGCTCATAGGGAATTTAGCTGAAAACGGGTATGACTGAAAAGTCAACAGTGCAGGGTTTTACTCGGTCACCCATCCAGATACTGACCACGCGCAACATTGCTCATCTTCAGTGATCCAACAGGAGTAATTCAACGTAAATAAAAACGCAGTCCTAATAGGTACCTATCGACTTCCTGGAATTTCTCAAATTCTCACACCTACATTATACCAATGCTTGTACGTATTACCTATGCAATATTTGGCCTTCCTCGTGATGGAAACAAATTACCTTAATATTTGCACTGAGTCAGGTCTGAGGTTAAGAGTAGGTAAATGTAGGTATACTATAGGTATCTTATGTTGACTAAATACCTACCTAACCAGGTAATATCACAGATTTTTGGTAGAATAAACAAAAATTTCGTGTGTGGGCGATTTCGATCGACCATAGTGTACCTAAACTCTTCTTGAGGTGTACCTTAGCAAAGAAGGTAGATAATTATGTAGGTATGCAAGTGAGCAGGTATTATAGGTTAAGTAATTACATCTACCTATATAGGTATTATTTGTCTTTCTTCTGTGTACCTATGGTGAGTGTTACATCATATTCATTTCCCAGCCGTAGGTACGTACCTAGGTTTTACATACCTACACGTGTGGCTCAGTCCTGTGAATTGTACATACCTAGGTATTTACTTTAAGTGAAGTATGAACCTACATCTAATACATATAGGTACGCACTTTGCAGTAAGTATGCTACACATTATCGTATGTGTGAAAGGGGCCTTAGAAAAACCGTTCTATCCAAAAACCGCCCCACTGCTCCGCAGGGATAGGGCATTCTCACATAAAATCCCTCGATTATGAATTCATAAACGCTCGTGTAAGCTATAAATCTATTATGGGAAAAAAACGAGGAGGAGAAGAAGAAAAAGGAGGAGAAGAAGAAGAAGAAGGAGAAGAAGAAAAAGAAGAAGAAGAGGAAGAAGAAGAAGAAGGAGAAGGAGGAGGAAAGGGAGAGGAAGGAAAAAATAAAATAGATAGTAATAACTGTATTGAAAACGCGTGTTTTTTTTTATATACAGCGTGGCCAGCTGATAAATGCATAAAACATGACATTTCATACCCTTCGCTTCGATGAAAAGCGAGTAGCTACCTCGGTATCCTTTTTTTTTCAATTTTCTTCCTGACTAAGCATTGTATTTTTTATTCCATTGGGAGCCAATGACTTGAAAACTACACTCGAGGCCGGAAAATTCGAGCCAGTTTCCATTCTTTTGCCACTTTGCCAGCCGAGTTAGCTTCTTGGGCAAGGCGAGTTCGATTCCCGCCCGGGGCGGATTTTATCCTAAATGGGTAATGTTCGATCTTGGCACGGCTGGCTTTCTCCTATCCTGTCTTCCTTCTCCGGACGATAAGACGATTTGCGGACGATAAGACGATTTCGGGACGATAAGACCTTGGCAGTTTCAGTTTCCTCTATCAAACTTCTCAAAAAAAGGCCCCTGTCACACTTACATATGTATACGATAATGTGTAGTAACTGTAGCATATACTACAAATAAGTACCAATACGATAGTAATATGCTTCATGGTACACATTGAGGACGGGGTGGAGAAAGGAAGAGGAGGGACAAAAATGAAATGGAGTGAAATTGGGAGGTGGGAGAGGGAAAAGAGGAAGGAGGGGGGAGGTATGGGAAGAGGAAGTAGAAGAAGAGGTACCTACAAGAGGTTGGGGTGGGATGTAGAAGGGTAGGAGGGGAGGAAGAGAAGGGACAAAAATTAAATGGAGTGAAATTGGGAGGTGGGAGAGGGAAAAGAGGAAGGAGAGGGAAGGTATGGGAAGAGGAGGTAGAAGAGGAGGTACCTACAAGAGGTTGGGGTGGGATGTAGAAGGGTAGGAGGGGTGGAAGAGAAGGGACAAAAATGAAATGGAGTGAAATTGGTCGAAAATCGGCCGCCGTAGGCGGCTCAGGCTCGGGACTTAGAAAAATTTTCATTTTTTTATAATTTATTTTTTTTTCAAATACGTATTCCGCAAATGTAATAGAAAGTCGTGTGATGTTCACACCAGATTTTTTTTATTCCATTGGGAGCCAATGACTTGAAAACTACACTCGAGGCCGGAAAATTCGAGCCTGTCTCCATTCTTTTGCCAGCCGAGTTAGCTTCTTGGGCAAGGCGTGTTCGATTCCCGCCCGGGGCGGATTTTATCCTAAATGGGTAATGTTCGTTCTTGGCACGGCTGGCTTTCTCCTATCCTGTCTTCCTTCTCCGGACGATAAGACGATTTCCGGACGATA
>NW_007377451.1:533508-538508 GCF_000475195.1 Diaphorina citri | reverse complement strand
ATGAAAATAGCCTAATGAATTTTAGACAAATTGCACCTGATTACCAGGGGTCACCTTTGTTTTTTGCCCCGCAAAACAATGTTATTTCCGGCCCTGATTTCCATAATACAAGTAAGAGGTGGGGTTAAGAATCCTGTACTTGCTTTTGTCTTTGCTACATTGCAGTGCAGGGAAGGTAAGTAGGTTCGTAAAGGTAGGGTAAGGTACTGGTAGGGTAAGGTACTAGTAGGGTAAGGTACTAGTAGGGTAAGGTAGTGGTAGGTACCGAGGGATAAGAGGGAAGTAAGAAGAGGGGAAGAGGAGAGAGAACTGGGAAAAGGAGGAGAAGTAGGTAGGTATTAAAGGTAGGGTCCGTAGGGTAATAATAATAGTATGTACGACAGTACTGCGTGGGACTGCATTTCATTCATGTTAAATACCTAATCTAGTATAGGGGAATTCGGGGAATAGTGGAATTCCAAATGTCTTGTACCAACTCTAGAAATCGAAGAGAGCATTAGGATAGAAGACAGCCGTTCAGCGAGCGAAGCTTATCTGTAGGAACGGATAAAGTTTACACCGGACGGGAATGCACCCCATTTAGAAGGCAGTCAACATAACATAGCGGTAACCTGGGGTTACTTTGCACCCTTGAGGGTAATTTTGCACCAACACGAAAAAAAAAGAAGAAGATTTGAACAGGTATGGAGGGTCAAATTTTTTATACTATTTTAACCATTGGAGAAGAAATGTTAAAAAAAGTGGTGCAAAGTAACCCCAGGTTACGGTACTCGTAACTCTAGTCATCAATTCATCAGATACGAATACCTACCTATAACTATACGAGTCTTATATACGCAGAGAATAAGCCACACCGTTTAAAGATATTAATTTTATCATTACTATCTACATTTTACCTCGTAAGAAGTATACTTTATTACTACCTGATCCTGCAGTACCGTAAACTGAGGTGACTTTGCACCACTTTTACTCAAATTTTTGGATACCTTGTTATAACTTTGCAACCAAATAGTTTTCAGCGTTAAAAATGGTATGAAAAGGTAGCCAAAGAGTTTAGCTTTATTTTTAATTAATTTGATTATAAATTTAGGTTGTCCTTCTATTTTATTTTTTTTGTCAAAGTTTGGTGCAAAGTCTCCCATAGGACGGGTTGACATTGCACCAAAAATTTCAACCATCTACTGTGGCTTTCACACAATACCTGGTGCAATGTTCTCAACGGAATTAGAAAGAGGACATTCTTACAATTTTTTCGATACCAAACACGATACAGTTCGGTCAATTGTTATACCTAGTATTTTTTTCAAAAAAAAAAAAAAAATTCCTACCTACCGTTTCTTTTCAAAATTCTTATTACACATGTTATTCTCTTGCTTAAGACATAATTTTTTCAAAATACCAAGATAAATAACTATATTGCGGGGTGACTTTTCACCAAGAAAATATCAGATTAGTAACAAGTGGTTTTCATAGGTGGTGAAATTGCACCATGGTGCAATCTCACCCCAGAAACACGAGGAAATGACATTATGTCAGATTAAGGCAAATTACTTGATTTTAGTGGAAGATAGCACTATAAAACCTTTTTAAACAGCTTGCAGACTAAATTTAGAAGTTAATCATATATTTACACTTAGCCTATCACACCATGGGACTGCTGCAGCTTTTAATTTTCCGGAGCTTTTTCACACTGCTTTCAAGGGGTCCTGCTTCAACGACTGATAACTCTAAAATGAAAGTAAACATAACCTCAAAGTGCTCATATATTTATTCACAAAGATATCAGCTATTTTATCATATTTTTAAATATTTTTTTACTTCCTCCAGAAGCATTCAGTCAGCATTCAAAACATTTTACTGAGTTGGTGCAAAGTCACCCGGGCAGGTGCAAAGTCACCTCAGATGACGGTAATAGAAGAAAAATAGGTACATTGATCTTATATTATAAGAACGAGATCCATTCACAGTTCACATTTCATAGTTCACACACTGATCGCTCTATCTCTAGAACCACAACACCTAGAAAGCTGAAATTTGGTAGGAATATTCCTTTTATGGTCTAGGTGTGCAATAAGAAAGGATTTTGCGAAAATCTAAACCGATCCTGAGATATGATCAATTTTTGATCGCTAAAATCACCATAAATACACAGAGTGCAGCTGCAGAGACTGCGGGAGAGAAAACTTTTCCTCACTCGCCTAATATTTGAGTTTCGTTTATGTTTTTAGTTTGACATAATATTTAAAAATAAAAGGATTTTATTGAACCAAGTGAGAATTAATTTATTTTTCTTATTTTTTTTTTTACCTACTATTTATTTTTAGTTAATTACTTTCTTTAGTTTTTCTGTTTGGTTCATTCAACCATTCTTCTTTTAGTCAGTTTGTTTCGTCATACTTCTCGAACGGTTTATCCTACCTATGCGGGATCGATTCCCGCCCGCGGCGGATTTTATCCTTAACAGATAAGGTTCGTTCTCAGAACGCCTGGCTCTCTCCTTTTCTGTCTTCCTTCTTTGCTCTTTTTTTTTCGCAAAAAGCTATTTATTTCAGGGTAGACCCTTCATTCTAAAAATCCTTCAATTGTAACGTATAATACCTACCTAGGTAAAGCGGTTTGTAGATAGGTATCAAGTATTAATAGGCAGATACGCATGGGTAATTGGGTATACCTACAAACCGCTTTACCCATGTAAAGATAGGTATATATCTATATTATAGGTACCTTTTACCCAGACTTGTATGTACCATACAGAGATTGCAGGTACAAGCTCTCTGCATCTCTCTCTCTCGCTCTTACTCTCTCTCTCTCTCTCTCCTACTCTGGGGAAATTTAAATTTCCATTGTGTGTCATACAAAACCGCAGAGGTCTGGAAGACACGAGAGAGAGAGAGAGAGAGAGAGAGAGAGAGAGAGAGAGAGAGAGAGAGAGAGTGAAAAGAGGGAGGGAGAGAAGAGAATGGGGTAGAGATAAGAGCGAAGAGAAAACAGAGAGATAGAGAGAGAGAGAGAAGTAATAGGATAAAATATTACCTACCCAATATCCCAATAAGATCTTTTGTAGGTTTTGTATTAAAAGCCCGCCTTTACAGAAATTACATAACTTTTTTTACGGTCTCGTATAGGGAAGAATAATGTAAAATGATTGCAAAGGAATGAAATTTTTTGAAGGACATCGGCATAAATAATAAATAGAGAACAAGAGAGTGTGTATGTGAGAGAGGGAGAAAGAAGGGGAGAGAGAGAGACAGAGAGAGGGAGGGAGGGAGAGCGAGAGAAAAAGAAGAGGAACACTTTTGAGAAATAAAATTGATCAAATTGATACTACCTTACTTATAAAGGAATTGATAATTTAATTAAATTGGAAATTTAAAAGCTTTTTTTTCAGGCAATTCTTAAATTTAACTTTGCTTCTTTATAAGCGTACTTATACCTATACATTTCTCCAATAGTCCAATGTATCACTAAAGATGAAAAACTTTGCTCTATAGGTTGGTAGTTGGTAGTAACTCTGTTTATAAGACTACCTACGCTTAGATTTTTCTTCTACCTAAGTTCAAACAAATTAATTCCTTTTATCCGGTATAGCATAACAGGCATAACTTGATAACTTCACCTGTCTGTTCCATACCAAGGTCAGAACTATCATTATATCGAAGTAGAATTATTCCATCTTGCCGCTAGACTATTCCCCATGTAAACAGAAACCCATAACCTACCCTCATAACGAGATTTGCCAGATAAGTGCCACGCCCAACGTTGATTAACTCGGGTGGTATGGAAAATTCATGTAGATTTTTTTTTTTTTTTTTTTCATATTGGAATAATGATGTATTTTTTTAAAATCTAATCTATAGGGTAGTAATGTACTATTAAAGTATGTATATTATGCTTCGAGTGAAGTTTGATATGGTTGTGGAATTTGTCCAGACATAATACTGGTTATGTACGAGCAGGTTCACGTTGGGATGCAATTTCATTCATGTTTAAATACCTAATCTAGTATAGGGGAATTCGGGAATAGTGGAATTCCAAATGTTCTTGTACCAACCTCTAGAAATCGAAGAGAGCATTAGGATTAGAAGACAGCCGTTCAGCGAGCGAAGCTTGTCTGTAGGAACGGATAAAAGTTTACAGCCGGACGGGGAATGCACCCCATTTAGGAAGGCAGGTCATCAACATAACATAGCGCGTTAAACCTGGGGTTACTTTGCACCCTTGAGGGTAATTTTGCACAAACGAAAAAAAGAGGGGAGAGAAAGATAGGTGTGAACCAGGGGAGGGTATGTGGGATGTAGGTCAATTGTTATGTTAGAATATTTTATGTTTAGAAGCCATTGGAGGAAGAGAAATGTTTAGGAGGAATAAGGCTTGGTGATGATCGACGATAAACCACCGTAACAATTGGGTTGAGAACAAAGTGGGTCGTAAATAAAAAGATAGAATAAGTCATTGAATAATTCATACAAGATTGAACGAATAGCCAAATAGCCTTGTTTTATAAACATATTATACGAGGTCTAGTCCATTGTATATACGCAGATGTAGGTAAGTGACCCTAGCCGACCAGTTATAAGCTATTTCTATAGGTTTGGAAAGTATCACTGATCCTGACTTACCTATCTTATGGGTTTTACTCATCCGGTACAGACCAGCTCAATAACTTATACTACTAATACTCCGATTCGATCCTGCGCGAGTGCAACGTTGTAGAAGACTAGAGTGTCAGGTATTGACACCACCTTTGTTTCCACACCATTTATGGGAATTATTTGTTATAATTTTTGCCATAACCAAACTCAACCCTTTAATAGTGTTATACGGCGTATGTATGAGCATAGATGCGTTAAAGTGAAACCACAGGTAGCAATAAGTGAGGAGTTTCAGGTGCAAAATTCAATAATTAAGAATTACATTGATTATATTAAATTGTATAGGTTCTAATGTCACCTTATCCGATATCTTTATTATTTTTTGTCAGAAGTTCTGGTATCAAGTTA
>NW_007377451.1:530435-533127 GCF_000475195.1 Diaphorina citri | reverse complement strand
TTGTTTTAGTCATAAGAGAATTATTTATATGTGCTTTTAATTTGTTATTAAATGCTGCAGTAGCCTCATTGACATCATTTAGGTTCATAACATCATCCCAGTTCCCATTTGTCAAATATTCATCAAGTAAATCATAATTTATAGATTTTATTGTCTTACTTTGTTCTCTATTACTCAAAGGGTTAGCTTGATTATCAATTTGTAAAGTTGCTACCACTGTATAATGATCTGTTACTGTCGTATGAAGTATACAAGTTTTTAATAACTCCAAGTCTCTGAGAAGCATTCAGTCAGCATTCAAAACATTTTACTGATTTGGTGCAAAGTCACCCGGGCAGGTGCAAAGTCACCTCAGATGACGGTACTGATTAGTTAATTAATTAATAAATTTATCGACACTGCACTCTGCACTCCTTTCCTACTCTTCACTCTGCACTCCTTCTCTTATCTGCTCCGCACTTTGCAAGTTTGCACTCCTTCTCTTATCTACTACTCTGCACTCCTTCTTCATATTCTCATCTCTGATTTATTTAGTGCGAAAATAAAATCCAATCATCAGCCTATATTGATAGCAATATTTACATTATAGGTAGGTCCTTAATCGCAAAGAAATACATAAATACTAGGTAGCCCAATCATCTGTCTTTCATGAAGATTTGAAGATATTAAAAACAGTCGGTACCTACAATGATAACAGTAGATAGGTATACACATAATATAGGATTGATAACAGGAGGTATGTACCTATACATAATTACTTAATACTCAATGAGTATAATCTAATCACACATAATCCTCGTTTTATAGCGGTTTAATAATTAACCACATTAGATCATCGGATTAATTTATTAATACCTTTTATTTTAATCCACATGAGTTAATTTATTATTACCTACCTTGTGCTGAGTTCCTATCATTGCTATGTTAACATTTTCAGTAGGTACTTCCAAACCTGGGAGGACTGTTCCATTAAAACATCTTGCCAATGGAGCAGTTGCAAATGGGTAAACATTATCAAAAAATGGTCGATTCCTACGTAAAAAGTTGTGAAAAATCCAAATCTGAGGTCAAAACTCCGAAAACCAATAACCAAGGTCCAGTCCAGTGATCAAGTGATTTATTGCAAACCGGTGGATCGATAGAGATCGCGACGCAACGCTGGCACCGCTGGGATCCCGGATAACTTTTGAACTAGAAAAGAGCAGAGTGAAAATTTCAGAGTACTTTGAGAACCACTGGTCGACATTACCCATATCTTCATGTAAAGTACAAGGTTACAGGTTGTAGTAAAGTTTTAAAGTTCAATTTGCAGATAATACCTACCTATTATGCTCAAGGAATATAGGTTTACCCATACTCGAGTAATATAGGTTTGTGCTGGTCATAATGTTAAAGCAGATTAGAGCATAGAGCATACAGGAAAGAGAGAGAGAGAGAGAGAGAGAGAGAGAGAGAGAGAGAGAGAATAAGAGACCAAGAGGTGAGATCCTTTTTCTTCTGCTCTTTCAAAAAGAACTAAAGAACAGAGCAAGAACAGAAGAATGTCAGAAAAGGAAGCGATGTGAGGTCCCTATGAAAAGCATAAAAGCCAGAAAAGAGGAAGTAAACCCCCACGGGTGTAAATGGTGTAAAATTACAATGTAGTTACAAGGAGGTGTAAAATGGGAGTGTAGCTGTAGGTAAGATGCATAGAATGTGCTTTTTAGTTGAATTTTAATCTCCATTTTCATAATCTAACATCTCGTAACTTTCATATTCCAGAAGATGGTAGTAGTTTTTACTTTCTATTATACATACTAACTAATGTCAGTGGTGTGGTGCTTAGCACGGTAGACTTTGAATCTGGAGGTTGTTGGTTCGAGTCCAAGTCAAGTCATAAAATTTAGGGTAGTATATTAATAGAAATTGGACAAATATTTGGCCTTCCTCGTGGAAACAAATTACCTTAATATTTGCACTGAGTCAGGTCTGAGGTTAAGAGTAGGTAAATGTAGGTATACTCAGAGGTTGAAATCAGCCTAGGAGATGCTTTATTTGTACCTAAATATTCAAAAATAAAGAAATCTTATTCAAATTCAAATACTATAGGCTATAGGTATCTAATCTTGACTAAATACCTTCCTAACCACAGGTAAGATCACTGATTTTTGGTAGGTAGAATAAACAAAAATTTCGTATGTGGGCGATTTCGATCGACCATAGTGTACCTAAACTCTTCTTGAGGTGTACCTTAGCAAAGAAGGTAGATATGTAGGTATGCAAATGAGCAGGTATTATAGGTTAGTAATTACATCTACCTAGGTATATAGGTATTATTTGTCATTCTTCTGTGTACCTATGGTGAGTGTTACATCATATTCATTTCCCAGACGTAGGTACGTACCTAGGTTTTACCTACACGTGTGGCTCAGTCCTGTGAATTGAACATAGGTATTTACCTACTTTATGTGAAGTATGAACCTACAATAATTTATTAAATTTGTCTATCTCAAGAACATGAATAAAATTTTTAACTTTACATTTTTTTACAATGAATTTCAGACCAACATACTTTTGTTGGTATAGGTACCTACTGATTTTACTTCCCACAAAGCAAAGTAGTTTACCTATAAGTACTCGCCCAATCATATTATACTGTTCCCTCAGGACCATATGAAGCATAAGAAATGACGGGATTTGACGATTAAAAAAA
>NW_007377451.1:520160-529685 GCF_000475195.1 Diaphorina citri | reverse complement strand
TCCTTGTTGTGGCCGCGCACTGAGTGACCGACATTAGTAACAGTCCTGCCAGTCCTCCTACCTTGGTAAGAGTGTTAGGTCGCGGGATTCCCGCCCGGGTCAGATTTTATTTTCCGCCCGGGTTGGACGGATAAGGTTCTCGGCAGTGGCGTAGCGTCCACGTAGGGCGTGTATGGCGGCCATACATACGCTCAAAATTTCACTCAAATACCCTTAAATATTGATTTAAATAATTAATGTATTTTATTAGATAAATAAAAATTATTATACCTTAAAAATCTTAAAATGGTTAAAAATCCCTTAAAATCCCTAAATCGCTTTTTATCCCAGTCAGACCCGAAAAATCCCCGAGAAGGGATAAATCCCTCAAGTAAGAATGGATGCCATCCATCCCCCCTCCCGGGACACATCACTATTTGGACTCTTGGCCCCAACCCCCTCAAAATCCTGGATACGGCCCTGACTATAACTAAACAAAATGAACAGCTCATAGGGAAGTTAGCTAAAAATGGGTATGACTGAAAAGTCAACAGTGCAGGATTTTACTCAGTCACCCATCCAGACACTGACCACGCGCAACATTGCTCATCTTCAGTGATCCAACAGGAGTTTAAATTTTATTTGTATTTATTAAAGTGTGCTAACATGGGGGGGGCTTCATTTGCTCTCCTTTACTATGGGCTGGACTCCAAAAATTTGGAGCATCCATCCCCCCTCCCGGGACACATCACTATTAGGACTCTTGGCCCCAACCCCCTCAAAATCCTGGATACGGCCCTGATTATAACTAAACAAAATGAATAGCTCATAGGGAAGTTAGCTAAAAATGGGTATGACTGAAAAGTCAACAGTGCAGGGTTTTACTCAGTCACCCATCCAGACACTGACCACGCGCAACATTGCTCATCTTCAGTGATCCAACAGACCCCAATCAAGTTAGTCTTAGCTTAGGGGATTAAATACATTGTATAAAAATAAATAAAACAATAATATTTATTATCAATCAATCAATCTCATCTTATCTTCCCCCTTATCTTCTCTTTTCTTCCCTTATCCATCCTCATCTGCTCTCATCTCCCTTTATCTATTCTCTCATCTTCTCTTATCTTCCCCCATATATTCTCTTTTCTTCCCTTATCTATCCTCATCTGCTCTCATCTCCCCCTATCTATTCTCTCATCTTCTCTTATCTTCCCTTATCTATTCTCTCATCTTCTCTTATCTTCCCCCTTATATTCTCTTTTCTTCCCTTATCCATCCTCTCATCTTATCTTCCCCCTTATCTTCTCTTTTCTACCCTTATCTATCCTCATCTGCTCTCATCTCCCTTTATCTACTCTCTCATCTTCTCTTATCTTCCCCCATATATTCTCTTTTCTTCCCTTATCTATCCTCATCTGCTCTCATCTCCCCCTATCTATTCTCTCATCTTCTCTTATCTTCCCCCTTATATTCTCTTTTCTTCCCTTATCTATCCTCATCTGCTCTCATCTCCCTTTATCATTCTCTCATCTTATCTTCCCTTATCTATTCTTTCCTTATCTGCTCTCATCTCCCCTTATCTTTCCTTATCTGCTCTCATCTCCCCTTTTCTTTCCTTATCTGCTCTCATCTCCCCTATTTCCCCTTATCTATTTCTCTTTTCTTCCCTTATCTATCCTCATCTGCTCTCATCTCCCTTTATCTATTCTCTCATCTTCTCTTATCTTCCCTTATCTGTTCTCTCATCTTATCTTCCCCCTTATCTTCTCTTTTCTTCCCTTATCTATCCTCATCTGCTCTATGTTCATCTTTAATATTCCCCCTTATCTATTCTCAACGTAAATAAAAACGCAGTCCTAATAGGTACCTATCGACTTCCTGGAATTTCTCAAATTCTCACACCTACATTATACCAATGCTTATACGTATTACCTATGCAATATTTGGCCTTATCTATTTTTATGATCAGTGTGGTTAGTCATTGTTGTCGATATGTCGATGGTTGCCAAACGTGCTATGGTGGTTGTCACCATAAAGCTTCCATTGAAAGAAGAAGAAGGAGAAGAAGAAGAAGAAGAAGAAGAAGAAGAAGAAGAAGAAGAAAAAAAAAACAAACACAAACGAAGGCAAAGTAAGAAAGAAAGTCCAAAATCACACCTCCTGTTGATCAAGGGCGAAAAACGCTCCAGGGCAGAAAAAAAATGCTGAGCCAGAAAGTTTCCAAGTTGAAAAATTGGGCAATAAAAAAAAAAAAAAAAAAAAAAAAAAAAAAAAAAAACAAAGGCAGAGTAAGAAAGAAAATCCAAAATCCCACCTCCTGTTGATCAAGAGCGAAAAATGCTCCAGGGCAGAAAAAAATGCTGAGCCAGAAAGTTTCCAAGTCGAAAAATTGGGTAATATGAAAAGCGTATGTTGAAGAAATAGGAGGGAGGAGAGGGAGGGAGAGAATATGTGAAAATAAACGAGGGAAATATTTCTAACAAGGGAATAATCTAGTAGAGAGGGAGGGAAAGAAGGAATAATTCAGGGAAGCGAGAGGGAAAAAGAGAAAAATCTAGGAGAGACAGGGAGAGAAACATCTCTTCCATGTATGAGAAAGAGAGAGAGAGAGAGATGTAAGAGAGGGAGGAAAAAAAGGGGGAAGAGGGGAGAAAAAGAAGGGACAAAAGACGTTTCGGTAATCATACAAAATAAAAATCATAGTAATAATCCCTCTGAATTCCCTTTGAGCTTTATTACTTATTCTGTGTTTGAAATTCGCCGTCTGGCCGTCTCCCCATAGGTAATCTCTAGTTTGTTTGAAAAATACCTTCCTAGGTAAGTTCATTATACCTACTCATATTATTACTATAGGTATACCTACCTACCTAACTACCTATCTAATTTTATTATATTTACTCATTAAAAAAAAGTGTCTTGAAAAAGTGCGTCTCGGTGGCAACACTTTGAGAAACTCTAATACATATACATAGGTACGCACTTTGCAGTAAGTATATGCTGTCGTATGTGTGAAAGTAGCCTTATAAAAACCGTTCTATCCAAAAACCGCCCAACTGCTCCGCAGGGATAGGGCATTCTCACATAAAATCCCTCGATTATGAATTCATGAACGCTCGTGTAAGCTATAAATCTATTATGGGAAAAAAACGAGGAGAAGAAGAAAAAGAAGAAGAAGAAGAAGAAGGAGAAGAGGAAGAAAAAGAAGGAGAAGAACAAGAAGAAGAAAAAGAAGAAGAAGGAGAAGAAGGAGAAGAAGAAGAAGAAGAAGAAGGAGAAGAAGAAGAAGAAGAAGAAGAAAAAGAAGAAGAAGAAGAAGAAGAAGAAAAAGAAGAAGAAGAAGAAGAAGAAAAAGAAGGAGGAGGAAAGGGGAGAGGAAGGAAGAAATAAAATAGATAGTAATAACTGGATTGAAAACGCGTGTTTTTTTTATATATACCTAGCGTGGCTCTTCTTGTTCTTATTCTTTTTTTCCTTCTTCTGTCAGACCTTCTTCGTCTGAAAGACCTAAGCCTGGAGCGAGTAAATTGACGGCTGGGTACTCTGGGTAGGTCACCTGGTTTGGATTTTTCACAACTTTTTACATAGGAATCGACCATTTATTTATAATTTTTACCCATTTGCAACTGCTCCATTGAAGTTTATTATTGCAAGACGTCACACATATTTGAACTCTTTCATTAGAACGGCAATTAAAAATTGAATTTTCGACCTTTTACAGTTATTTTTTCGGAGTTTTGACTTACATAAGAATCGACCATTTATTTATAATTTTTACCCATTTGCAACTGCTCCATTGAAGTTTATTACTGCAATAAGTGCGAAGTGGTTTAATAGAACATGCCCAACATTCTCTTCACGTCCTGACCTATACCACGCATCGTGTCTGGTAGTCTTGAATCCAATAATCCATTAGCTTAGGTAGTTCTGATCTTGCCTGAGATTTTCTTGAAATTCTCGTTCAGTAATTCAGTTTAAATTTGCGTGCGTTCTAGTGCGGGTCTGGTTTAATAGAACATGCCCAACATTCTCTTCACGTCCTGACCTATACCACGCATCGTGTCTGGTAGTCTTGAATCCATTAGCTTAGGTAGTTCCGATCTTGCCTGAGATTTTCTTGAAATTCTCGTTCAGTAATTCAGTTTAAATTTGCGTGCGTTCTAGTGCGGGTCTGCGCGGAAAACTCAAACATGTTTCATAGTTCATACTGCTCACGTGCGGTGCAGTCGTGGTCGCATGATTGTGTAGGTGCGAAAACCAACTGTTAATTAGCTCAAACCAAACACCTATTTATTGGGGAAAAAAAACTGAGCATTTATTTGCTAAAACCAAGTTTTTATTATCTACTTATAAAACTAATTGTTTATTAATAAAAAAAATATTGTGAAGTTAATGTGTGAAATAATATAGTAAGACGATCAATATGGGGATTTTACACATTTTTGGATCAGTTATGGTAAACGCTAAATTAATATTTTGTAAGCGTAAACACAAAAAATTGTAAAGAAATAGACCCATAAAAAAGGTGTTGTTTTTTGAACTGTGTGTTTTGGGCAAAACGTCTGGAATCAATGTTCATAAAACCATTAGATACCTAAGTCTTCTTTGTTATCCGTGAATTTGGTGATGTTGATGGAGTAATTGAATCCCTAATCAATAGCTAGAATGTTTGATATGTAAATAAAATTATAGGCATAAGAAAAATAAATGGAAATGTAAAAACAGGGCTACCTGCTAATCATATAGGTACCTACAATTATACATAGAGAGCCCACTTGACTTTGTTTCCTGAGGCCCCCATAGGGGACTTTTGAGTAGAGAAAACCATTAAAGTTTGCAGGGAGGGCAGGTTGTCCAAAAGCTTTAAACGCCCCAGGAAATAGGCATGAGTAGGTACGTTCTTCTAGCAAATTTAGGATTCTCTATAGAAATTATACTTGCGGGTCTGCGCGGAAAACTCAAACATGTTTCATAGTTCATACTGCTCACGTGCGGTGCAGTCGTGGTCGCATGATTGTGTAGGTGCAAAAACCAACTGTTAATTAGTTCAAACCAAACACCTATTTATTGGGGAAAAAAACTGAGCATTTATTTGCTAAAACCAAGTATTTATTAGCTACTTATAAAACTAATTGTTTATTAATTAAAAAAATTAATGTGAAGTTAATGTGTGAAATAATATAGTAAGACGATCAATATGGGGATGCCCCCTACGATCTATATGGGGATTTTACACATTTTTGGATCAGTTACGGTAAACGCTAAATTAATATCTTGTAAGCGTAAACAACACAAAAAATTGTAAAGAAATAGACCCATAAAAAAAGGTGTTGTTTTTTGAACTGTGTGTTTTGGGCAAAACGTCTGGAATCAATGTTCATAAAACCATTAGATACCTACCTAAGTCTTCTTTGTTATCCGTAAATTTGGTGATGTTGATGGAGTAATAAAATTGGATCCCTAATCAATAGCTAGAATGTTTGATATGTAAATAAAATTATAGGCATAAGAAAAATAAATGGAAATGTAATAACAGGGCTTCATGCTAATATAATTAATAATCATATAGAGAGCCCACTTGACTTTGTTTCCTGAGGCCCCCATAGGGGACTTTTGGGTAGAGAAAACCATTAAAGTTTGCAGGAAGGGCAGGTTGTCCAAAAGCTTTAAACGCCCCAGGAAATAGGCATGAGTAGGTACGTTCTTCTAGGAAATTTAGGATCTGCTCTCATCTCCCCTTTTCTTTCCTTACCTGCTCTCATCTCCCCTTATCTGCTCTCATCTCCCCTTTTCTTTCCTTATCTGCTCTCAACTCCCCTTTTCTTTCCTTATCTGCTCTCATCTTTCCTTATCTGCTCTCATCTCCCCTTATCTTTCCTTATCTGCTCTCATCTCCCCTTATCTTTCCTTATCTGCTCTCATCTCCCCTTATCTTTCCTTATCTGCTCTCATCTCCCCTTATCTTTCCTTATCTGCTCTCATCTCCCCTTATCTTTCCTTATCTGCTCTCAACTCCCCTTTTCTTTCCTTATCTGCTCTCATCTCCCCTTATCTTTCCTTATCTGCTCTTTTCTCCCCTTATCTTTCCTTATCTGCTCTCATCTCCCCTTATCTTTCCTCTCATCTTCCCCCTTATCTTCTCTTTTCTTCCCTTATCTATATCCATGTATAGTTTTTTAAGAAAAATAAATGTAAACAATTCAATTCAATTATCTGCTCTCATCTCCCCTTATCTTTCCTTATCTGCTCTCATCTCCCCTTATCTTTCCTTATCTGCTCTCATCTCCCCTTATCTTTCCTTATCTGCTCTTTTCTCCCCTTATCTTTCCTTATCTGCTTTCATCTCCCCTTATCTTTCCTTATCTGCTCTCATCTCCCCTTATCTTTCCTTATCTGCTCTCAACTCCCCTTATCTTTCCTTATCTGCTCTCATCTCCCCTTATCTTTCCTTATCTGCTCTCATCTCCCCTTATCTTTGCTCTCATCTTCCCCCTTATCTTCTCTTTTCTTCCCTTATCTATGTTCATCTTTAATATTCCCCCTTATCTATTCTTATAATCAGTGTGGTTAGTCATTGTTGTCGATATGTCGATGGTTGCCGAACGTGCTATGGTGGTTGTCACCAGGTCACCGCTGTCACCTGGTAGCCTCCGTAGCCTCGTGAGGACAATTGAGTAGCTACTTCAATCGAGTAGCGACTGGTGGCGGCATTACAAGACAAAAGAAACGAGCGATGATGAATAATATGATTGAATAGGTAAATGAATATGTATTGTATGAATAGGTAAAAAGGTAAAGAATAGGTAAAAAGGAAAGACTTGTAATACTGTGATATCCACAGAGTTGTGAAAAAGCTCTCTGCTTTACTACAAAGATTCATGATTATGATTTGATTTGTATTTGAATCACCACTGTCACCTAACTGGCCTGTAGCTGGATTATCAACTGGCCTCGTATAAACCAAACATAAGACTCCTAAGTCCAACCTGTGAATCACATCGGTAATCAGTGATCATCTCCGCCACAATCGATAGTTTTTCCCAGTTTCCATCGTCTCTCGTGGCTTCTCGTCCTTTCTGATGCCAGCAAGTTATGAAATAAGTAGGTGCCTGCCAAAGCTCCAGGGCTGAGCTATTTAAAACAAGAAATAGTTATCACCTTGAACTTGTTTCTCGTAATAAAAATATTATTATAATTTTTTCCCCCTCCCGAGCACGAAGTGCGAGAAAAAAAAAAAAAAAAAAAAAAAAAAAAAAAAAAAACGAAGGCAGAGTAAGAAAGAAAATCCAAAATCCCACCTCCTGTTGATCAAGGGCGAAAAATGCTCCAGGGCAGAAAAAAACTGCTGAGCCAGAAAGTTTCCAAGTCGAAAAATTGGGCAACATGAGAAACGTATGCTGAAGAAATAGGAGGGAGGAGAGGGGAGGGAGGGAGGGATAGAATATGTGAAAATAAACGAGGGAAATATTTCTAACAAGGGAATAATCTAGTGGAGAGGGAGGGAAAGAAGGAATAATTCAGGGAAGCGGGAGGGAAAAAGAGAAAAATCTAGGAGAGACAGGGAGAGAAACATCTCTTCCATGTATGAGAAAGAGAGAGAGAGAGAGAGAGAGATGTAAGAGAAGGAGGAAAAAAAGGGGGAAGAGGGGAGAAAAAGAAGGGACAAAAGACGTTCCGGTAATCATACAAAATAAAAATCATATAGTAATAATCCCTCTCAATTCCCTTTGAGCTTTGAGAATTATTACTACTTATTCTGTGTTTGAAATTCGCCGTCTGGCCGTCTCCCTATAGGTAATCTCTAGTTTGTTTGAAAAATACCTACCTTCCTAGGTAAGTTCATTATAGGTACCTACTCATATTATTGTTATTATAGGTATACCTACCTACCTATCTAATTTTATTATACCTATTTACTCATTAAAAAAAAAAAAAAAAGTGTCTTGAAAAAGTGTGTTTCGGTGGCAACACTTTGAGAAACTCTAATACATAGGTACGCACTTTGCAGTAAGTATGCTACACATTATCGTATGTGTGAAAGGGGCCTTAGAAAAACCGTTCTATCCAAAAACCGCCCAACTGCTCCGCAGGGATAGGGCATTCTCACATAAAATCCCTCGATTATGAATTCATGAACGCTCGTGTAAGCTATAAATCTATTATTGGAAAAAAACGAGGAGGAGAAGAAGAAGAGGAAGAAAAAGAAGAAGAAGAAGGAGGAGAAAAAGAAGAAGAAGGAGAAGAAGAAGAAGAAGAAGAAGAAGAAGAAGAAGAAGAAGAAGAAGAAGAACAAGAAGAAGAAGAAGGAGAAGGAAGAGAAAAGGGGAGAGGAAGGAAAAAATAAAATAGATAGTAATAACTGGATTGAAAACGCGTGTTTTTTTTTTATGTATAGCGTGGCCAGCTGATAAATGCATAAAACATGACATTTCATACCCTTCGCTTCGATGAAAAGCGATCGAGTAGCTACCATAGGTATCCTTTTTTTTCAATTTTCTTCCTGACTAAGCATTGTATTTTTTACTTTCTATTACTACAGTATAGCGGAGCTATACTAGTAATGAAAGTATTGCAATCGGTCCAAATTTTCAAAATCTGGAAATGGTTGGAAATATCCGTTTTGGGATCCCCTGATGTCAAAAAAGTGATTTTGAGCCCATGGTCTGTACGTATGTATGTACGTATGTATGTACGTATGTATGTACGTATGTATGTGTGTACTACAGGTTTAAATGGGAAAAGGTGGTATACAAAATATCTCAAGAACGGTTTGTCCTAGAGCGATGAAATGTGGTATGCTATCCCGGTATGGTCCAAGGACGCGACTGTAACAATTTGGTAAAAATCGGACAGTCACTCATCCAAATATCAACCAAAGTCAATGTTGCTTCAAACTTCGGACTTAGAAATTCAAGAAAGAATATTTCAAAAAAAAAAAAATATTTATATTTTCATACTTTATATGATTCCTCATATTAACACGGGAAGTATAATCTTAAGATAGGAAAAATGATTAATTTGATCGAATTGGCCGCCGTAGGGGATCAATCTGTGTCTTGGAATAAATCTTGAAAATGAAAGTTCGCATTTTTGGACACTTTTATTCATGATCCCATTCTCCACCTACACGCAATGTGAGTATGTTAGTGAGACATATCAAATTTGTTGTTCGAACATTGCACCAACGTTGGCGATTGTCATTTTTAGATGCTTAGAAAATATTTTCGCAAAGAAAATGTTCAATTTTTTGAATATTTTATGAGAAATTCTGCAGATCCCTCATTACAACAGAGCTTGTGTAAATACGATATCGCTTGACATGTTGTGGGTCGATCATTGAGCGCCGTAGAGCGGCTCACATTTTGGACCTTTCAGGTTTAAATGGGAAATTTTGAAAAAGGTGGTATAACAAAATATCATAAAAGAGATATATATACCTAGAGGCGATGAAATTTGCGTATGCTATCCAGGTATGGTCCAAAGGACGCGACATGTAAAAAATTTGGTAAAATCGGACAGGTCACTCATCCAGATACATCAACCAGA
>NW_007377451.1:514561-519654 GCF_000475195.1 Diaphorina citri | reverse complement strand
GTGGAAGAGAAGGGACAAAAATGAAATGGAGTGAAATTGGGAAGTGGGAGAGGGAAAAGAGGAAGGAGAGGGAAGGTATGGGAAGAGGAAGTAGAAGAGGAGGTACCTACAAGAGGTTGGGGTGGGATGTAGAAGGGTAGGAGGGGTGGAAGAGAAGGGACAAAAATGAAATGGAGTGAAATTGGGAAGTGGGAGAGGGAAAAGAGGAAGGAGAGGGAAGGTATGGGAAGAGGAAGTAGAAGAGGAGGTACCTACAAGAGGTTGGGGTGGGATGTAGAAGGGGTGGAGGGGAGGAAGAGAAGGGACAAAAATTAAATGGAGTAAAGTTGAAAGGGAGAAAGGTAAGAAGAGCTGGGAGAGGGAAAAGAGGAAAGGGAGGGATCCCTTGGAGGAGAAAAAGGGAGATTGAGGTGGGATGGGAGGGAGAGAAGAAAAAAAAATGGGGAGGAAGGATATTCATTTTGATAATTTTGACACAACCAGGTCAGACAGTATACATCAAACGAAACGCTTGTTCCCTGAAATAATGGAGAAAAACATACCCAAAGCACCCTTGTGTGCTTTTGTGTGTGACATGAGAGAGAGAGAGAGAGAGAAGGAGAGAGAGGGAGGGAGAGAGAGAGTGAGAGAAAGGAGAGAGAGAGGGAGAGAGAGGAAGAGGGAGAGGAAGAGAGAGAGAGGGAAGGAGAGAGAGAGAAAGGAGAGAGAAAGAGAGAGAGAGAGAGCAAAAGTCTGTTTCTGAAAGCATTTCTTCGCAAATAGCTATTTTGACGACAAAATAACAAATTCACTGTATACCCCTCGAGTTGGATAACTACTAACTATTCTAAACTGTAATGTAAATAGAACGGGTATTTGAAAAAATGGATTATTGGACGCAATTGTAATACCTAGTTGTAATACTTTCTAATTGCATAGGTAGTACATTAGTAGGGCTTTTTTTTACACAAACATCTACACACTCTAAAATTGTGATGAGCAATTCTAGAGGCAGTAACTGATGCGAAGGCCTTACCAAATAACATTGCCTCAACCACTTCCACATTGAAAACTTTTCATTCATTTCACCAAACTCTTTTGAGATCACCTGTACCGTAGAGTAGACGTCCATGATAATAATATCTACGTTTTACTTTGTCAATTTCTGGAATAGAACCCCAGAATACGAAAAACTTGAATAAAACTAAGACAAAAAAAAAAATATAAGCTTCAGCGAGTCTGAATGTCTGATCAATCTCTTAATGGTCAACTTCTCGTTCTCGACCGACTGGAAAATTTTCCAGGCGAAAACGTCTTCATTGCTATTTCTTACTTTAGGTACCTATTGCTATCTTCATGACTACTTTAGGTACCCCATTGCCTCAACCACTTCCACATTGAAAACTTTTCATTCATTTCACCAAACTCTTTTGAGATCACCTGTACCGTAGAGTAGACGTCCACGATAATATCTACGTTTTACTTTGTCAATTTCTGGAATAGAACCCCAGAATACGAAAAACTTGAAAAAAACTAAGAAAAAAAAAATCTTGCTTCAGCGAGTCTGAATGTCTGATCAATCTCTTAATGGTCAACTTCTCGTTCTCGACAATTCCGACTGAAAAATTTTCAGGCTATTTGTTACATTAGGTACCTATTGCTTTCTTCATGACTACTTTAGGTACCCATTTGCTATTCAGAGCTGAAATTTTCTTCTGAAAAGCTGGAAAATCGCAATTTTCCGATTCAAATCTTTCCGCTTATCCAAGTTCAATCTCTCCAATGTTTCTTGATGCAACGAGAACTACCACCATTAAACAAAAGAGGGCAGATTACACCGTCTTGCTACCAATAACACCGAGTTATACAGGGTGACCAAAAGTAAACGTACCACACTTAACAGACCTGTTAGGTACCCATTTGCTATTCAGAGCTGAAATTTTCTTCTGAAGAGCTGGAAAATCGCAATTTTCCGATTCAAATCTTTCCGCTTATCTAAGTTCAATCTCTCCAATGTTTCTTGATGTAACGAGAACTGCCACCATTAAACAAAAGAGGGCAGATTACACCGCCTTGCTACCAATTACAGCTTTATACAGGGTGACCAAAAGTAAACGTAGCACACCTAACAGAGGTGATTACCCCTCTCAGAAGAGGTATGATATTTGGGATTAGACTTTTCCCCTATGTATAAACAGGAGTCCGCAGATGCTCCAGATTTGGAGCAACTTAAGGCCGAAACACACTACTATCACGTCACTTGAGCTGACGTAGTGTGCTAGTGTGTTTCTACCCTAGGACCCCAAGCCCAAGGGTTCTACTTATAGAACCTTTGGGCTTACATTTTTCCAAGTCGGGCTTAGAAAAAATTAATAGTAGTAATAATACCTGAAAACGGCTACTTTCCCTGTCGCGTATAATATCTCTAGTAGCGCGGTCAAACTTTCTTGACTTGGCGGGGCGGAGCACTACCGGGCTCTTTAATTTCTTAAGACCTTGTTTAGACTGCGAGAGTAAAGGGACTTTTCAGTCCTATGCTGGTAGTATAAACAAGGTATATTCTATTCTATTCTAATTTCCACAAAACAACAATCTCAGTAGTGTAGTGATAAGCCCGGTGAACTCGGGATCTGGAGGTTGGTGTTTCAAATAAGATTCAACACAATGAATCCTTTCTTTGAGTTTGGTAACATATTTGTGGGACACCCTGTATAACTTCTTTTGAACGAATGAACCGAAAAGGAGCACCAATTTTACAGTCTGCAAAACTTTCTCCGAACGAAATGCAGTTCCAAGTTTCTCGCTAACTTTCTCCCATTTTCTCTTTCGGTCCATAAAGGCGGGTTTACACGATCAAGACGATCAAGCCGCTTGAAAAACATCCGTGTTTGCAAATTTGGTCAATGTTCAGCACCTAGTGGAACGTCTGGTAACTGGGGACCAATTTTACAGTCTGCAAAACTTTCTCCGAACGAAATGCAGTTCCAAGTTTCTCTCTAACTTTCTCCCATTTTCTCTTTCGGTCCACAAAGGCGGGTTTACACGATCAAGCCGCTTGAAAAACATCCGTGTTTGCAAATTTGGTCAATGTTCAGCACCTAGTGGAACGTCTGATAACTGGGGTTTCCGCCAGTCTGGCGGTAAGCTGTTCGCTTACTCACATTAGTCTTAACCATCCTAAGATGGGCCGCGCCCGAGAAAAGCCCGCATTATGCAGATTACGCTATTATCCAGATGGTCACCCATACTGATACGAACCACGTGCAACGTTGCTTCACTTCAGTGATCCATTTGAAACTGGTACATTGATCGTAGTTTCTGTCGAAACTGGCAGCACCCCTTTACGACACGATTTTTTTCCGAATGACTAGTGGGAACGGGCCTTTACGGCGCCACCATCCCCATGTTTGTATTTTTACTTCTTTTTTTTTTCTCATTTCTTCTCCAAGCATTTCTCTGCCCTCTGTCATTTCACTGTCTTGTTATATTAAGTCCAATTCCAGCAAGAGGGCAAAAACATGAAGATGTCATCTTAGTTTGTGTCTGAATTTCTTGTTGTAAACTTGGAGATATCTTCTTCCATGCACTTGTTTTCTGTTTCTTCTCCTCAACCTCCTCCTTATCCTTCTCTACTTCCTCTTTGTCCACCGCCTCCTTTTTCTTCCCTACCTTTTTCCTCTTCCTCTCACTCCGCGGGTCGATGGCGACATGTGGGGCTCCGTGTACACCTGTTGAAGTCTGCCGCGCTCGGGTTACTTGTGTTGTGTGTCCCTTTCTTTGTTGCGCCTTAGATTTGTTTGATTGATGGGTAAACTTGATTAGTTTTGGTTTGGTAGGTTACACTGTTTTTCCTTGGACCTTTTCTTATTTCAAAACTATTTCCTGTTTCCCATTTCCACAGAGGGTTTGTGACCAGCGCCGGTAGCTAGTTGCTCCACTTAGATACAACAGCTGTCATCCCATTCTGCCATGTCAGCTGTAGCTACCGGCCAGACTGGATACACTTCCTGTGCAGCAGAGTAGCAGGCTTTAGCTTCTCTCTTCTTTGTCCTCTAGTCTTCGGTCGGCAGAGGATCTGCTGAATAGACAAGTCCTATTTCAAGCGGGGCACGCTCTTATCATCATTGGTAGAAAGAACTAGAAACCGGGTCTTGAGTTGAGTTTTGGACAGGTGTGAGGATTTCAGGATTGCCAGTGATTTGGAGCTTCGGGGCGCCTGTTCGTAGGACTTTGACATCGTTTGATGTTTTAAGGAGCGTGGAGTTTGCTTTTTTGAACATGTTCTTGTTTTTTTGAACATTGTTTCTGCGGTTTTTTTTGACATGTCTTCTGGTTTTGGGGTAAGGCAAACATTGGCGTCGTGCTACTGACCGAGAATGCTTGTTCTAGAAATACAAGTGAATGTTTTGAACTGCCCTTTAATTTTTTATTCTTGTCCTGTTTTCGACAGTGTCTTCTTTTCTTGTTAATCCTCTCTCTCTCTCTCTTCTTCCTCCTACACCTTTACTCTTTGTTCTTTCTTTTATTGCTCCTCTTCCTCTTCCTCCTTCTGAACTTCTTCTTCCGCATCGCTTTCTCCTCTTCACCCTACTCTTCCTGGAGAGTCTCTCCTTCTCTTCCTCAATGTTCTTCTGTCCATCCCTTCTGTTTTGCCTCTCACCTTTCTTCTCCTCTTTTTCTCTCCTGCCCCTTCCTCTTCTTCCTCCTCCTCTTCAAAGCCTTATTCTTCCTGGAAGAGTCTTCCTTCTCCTTCCTCAATTTCTTGGTTCCATCCCCTTCTGTTTGCTCTACCACCTTTTCCTCTTCCTCTCCTTTTCTTCTCCTCCTCTCTCCCTCTTCTTCCTGCCTCCTCTTCAACTAACTATTTTCCTGGAAGAGTCTCTTCCTTTCTTTTTCCTCCGCTCTTCCTCAATTTCTTCTTCCATTGCTTTCTTTTTTCCTCTGCCACCTTTTCTCTCATACCTTCCTCCCTTCGCGCCTCTTCTTCCATCTCCTCTTCGATATCTTCCTTCTCTTCCTCCTCCTCCGCCGTTCTTCTGTTCCCTCCCTCCTCGCTCTTCAAACAGTCTTCTTGCTGGAAGAGTCTCTGCCTTTACTTTTCCCTCCTCTACTTT